>NC_089581.1:59696547-59901997 GCF_019320115.1 Miscanthus floridulus | reverse complement strand
GATCCTTGGCAGGATGTTTATTTTGTGTGATATGTATATGTTAATTATGCCACTCCACTACTACTATGGTTTGTAATAATTATCGAACTTAATTTGTAAGGTTTGAAACAACTGGTTTGTAAACTATGTTATCGTAAGACTTCTGCTATTTTTACTCTGATGTTGATTTTTGAATAAATATTGTAATACTGTAATGACTCTATAATGTGATCCTGCTCAGAAATCATGGATGATTCGAGGTTCTCCAAGGACACCCGATAGTCTTCTTAAGTTACCGGGAACATATGCATAGTTGTCAGAGGTCTTTGGACAGTGACAGGTGCATGTGGGCCCTATAATTTAGGAGGTTCTACCACATCAGCGTTGGTTTCCATACTGTCAGAGTTGTTGATAACTTTAGTAGAGGCTTCAAGGTCATAGATCGAGTCTCCTTCTTGGTAGGGTAGAGTTGTTGTCGTTATTATGTCAACTAGCCGGGTACTGCAATCCTCAGGAACAGAACCTGGCCAGTGAATGATACAGTCTTGAGACGTTACGGTTAGTACAAAACCTTTCTGAGCTTCTATTAGTGGTATTCCAAGCATTGGATTAAGGGATCTTTCGAGCTGTGCCTGATAAGACATTGCCATGTTGTCGAAGCCAAACGGAAAAAGGACATGTCTTCTTTAGAGTGCTCTGAGTGTACTTCGAGTTGTATTCTTGATAGTTTGATGTCATATTCTAGAACCTTATTAGAAAAGAACTTGGTTTTTCGAAAGAACTTAGATAGGACTCCGTCCCGGAAGCGGAGCTTGAGTTTGAATCAGATGCGTAAAGCCACAAAATCTGAGTTAGATCAGACATCGCGAGCTGTGCGAATCTTCCAGCAAGTTGATCTGTCGTTGTCGCTGAAATGGAAAGGTCTTGATGATGATCTGAATCTTGGAGGAGATGGCCTTGGAGCTTGCCATCGTAGCCTGCCTCGTAGATCCATGAACCGAAGATGAAGGTTGATCCTGTCAAGAAGATCATGTTGACAAGGTCCATCAAAGCTCTCGGGTGCAAATTCACCGAAAGCCCCTACCTGGCATGCCAGCTATCAATGTTTGACCACCGATAGCTAGCCACGGGGGTCCCTAGGGTGGTATGTTCTGGCTTTAGTGTATGTGGAACTCAATGGTTAACGCAAGAGACAATCGATTTATCCTGGTTCGAGCCCTCGATCTTTGATCAAGTAATAGCCCTACGTCTAGTTCGGCGTTAGCCTTTGCGTTGGATTGATTGTAAAGTATTATGTTGTACAATTGTCTAAGAGTCTCCTATCCCTAGGAACCCTGACCTCCTTTATATAGTTAGGAGGTCAGAATCCTAGTCGGTTTATAATGAGAGTTCCTAGTAGGATTACAGAATAATACTTCTACTAAGATTACAGAGAAAGAATCCTAGTTAGACTAGATCTTCTCCTTTCCTTGTGGGGTATCCCATGGGTCCCACACCGACAGCGCCGATATTTTCCCCTATAGTATTGTGGGCACCATTAACTCCCATACGGTAAGGCTCCCCCGCATGCCTCTGGGCATCGACAGTGTTGTGGGCACCGACATTTACCGTACCAGGCTAACATGGTAAAACCTGTTGCATACCTCTAGGTATTAATAGTGTGCCAGGCGTCGATGTCTGCCATACTCGAAGAAGACAACACGACCTCCCACGTGCATCTAACATACAACAATATTGTGGGCGCCTACCATCATCCTGTACCTATCGGTGTGCACAATAAAGCTTAGTAGCATACGTACTCTCTCCCTCTCACTTGTAAGGTTATTCCCTTCATCTATAAAATGAGATACGCTCTCTCCAAATAGGTAGATTCATTAGATCGATTAAGTTTACTAGTACACAACAATAGAACCGCCAGGTTCAAACCACAAGCACACGTTTGAACACTTAGCTCATAGTGGGGCTCCTGTCACTCTTGGCCCTTCCAACTGGACCTCTTGTACCCTCCGTATTTCTCCTTCTTGTTTGTAACCCCACTGCAAACTTCGAGCACCTGGGCTTAGGAATAAAGTCACCGACCGACTTAAACTAGACATAGGGCATGTTGCCTAAACCAGTATAAACCATATGTCATTGAGTGCTAGGCCACCTTCGATCACAACATACGACAAAACTATAAAAATTTACGTGTTGGTCACTTTCTGCACCAACAGTTTGCGCCGTCCGTGGGGAAGACGTTGTACGTTCAACACTTTTTTGTCATCGGATGGCCCACTTTTCCACCACCTTCGCCATGGTAGGCTCAAGCGATACGACTCGCTTCGGCTCACTAGAGTTTCCCGCACTCTCAATTATTGGGATGTGGGTTCCACCCATCTCTGAGCCATCCTAGGCCTTCATCTTTGGAAGCTTAGACTTCTTCGCCGACTGGCTTGACGTACTACACCTCCATGGGGAGGCACTTGTTCCGGCGCCCGTTGGAGGGGCACCCTCCATTGGCTCTAGGATGCACGACGACTTCAACAACAAGGCACCTATGCTTCATTTCGAGCAAACTCTCTACTCAAACCCCGCTGTGAGTAATGTACATGTTGTTATTTACTTGCTATTCTCTATCTTTTGTCGATTATCTAGAGGGATCCCATTGTCCCTAGCGCAACCGCCATGCGATTGGTTCTCCTATGGCCTTGTGTCCCCCATGGACACGGATGCCCAGGGGCTCCGAAGGATGCCGACGCCGCCCCCTCTCATGTCCAAATTTGTGGGGGTGGCGAGCTATGCTCCCATCGGTTTCCTCGACCTCATGGATGACGATGTTGAGAGTGACGGCTCTAGCATCGGCGACATGGCGCCTAGCCACCATTCATCCTGGGAGTATGCTATGGCGGACGCTCTAGGATAGCCACTAGTGGTAACGGAGTCCTTGCAGACTCACACCCCTCCGGACCCTCATGTGGAGACCCCCGTGCTCACACGGGAGCACGGCGAGGAGCTACAACAACAGCAGCTGAACCAGCCACCGACTGCGCCAGCACGCTTGATGCACCACACCATGCCCCATGCGTAGAAACCGGCGAGCGGTGCTTGGGGTCATGCCCATTGGGTCTAGCTCAACACCATGGACAGGAGGAATGATCCCCCATAGTTTGCTCGGGCCAATCAGAACATCACCGCTGCGGCAATGCTTCTACGTGGCCTTCCCGAACCAAACGGCTCCTAGGAACAGGCGATCCACCGAAACCTCCAGGCACTGGTGGAGACCACCACCGTTCAATAGGCGGAGAGCTCCATATCACAACACTGACTCATAGCCTCTCTCCCCACCAGGGGAGTAGGGACGCACCAGATGAATCGCTCCACCCACTCATCGCTACGGCCGCCGAGTGTGGCATAGGAGGCCGCATCTATGCCTCATCTTGACTTGGCGACCGCTCTGCACCGACCACCTATACATGAGCGGCTCAAGCTAAACTAAGATGCTCATAGCGTCATCAGCAATCAGAGTCCTAGCCCAGATGGCCTGAGACCACAGGCCTTTGTTGATGCATC
Organism: Miscanthus floridulus; assembly: GCF_019320115.1. Classification (NCBI taxonomy): domain Eukaryota; kingdom Viridiplantae; phylum Streptophyta; class Magnoliopsida; order Poales; family Poaceae; genus Miscanthus; species Miscanthus floridulus. The sequence continues at coordinate 59,898,469 of NC_089581.1, read as the reverse complement.
TAAAGAGTGCCGCTCCCACAATGCTCCAACGGAGGCCGAGGCAAAGGCAAAGCCAAGCGCTAGGATCAGGATGAGGGGCCCTCCACGCAAAGGGGGAAAAATAGAAAAGATCACTGCTGATCGGCCAACTCCATGTTGGTCGCCACGGCTAATCACACAGGCAAGCAGCCCCAGCAGGACCTTCTGGGCCACTTCCACGAGCTCATAGAGGGCCCGTGCACCAACCATGCCTACCCCATCAAACACCTCTACAAGGAACTTAAATTTTTTACATCTACTAAACTACTTATATTTTACAAGCTATTGGGTTGCCCGATGACATCTGCTGTCAGTGCGACCGGCGAAGGCATGGGCTACTCACTCCTCGGTTGGACAACATTTGGCTCAGTTGAAGGCAGGGCGATGTCCACTTTTGACCTAGGCTCCACACCATCCGTAGGCTGGGCGATGTCCCCCTAACGCATGCTTCCGACCATGTCCTCACAGCAGGCATCCATCACCCACTACGCAGAGACTTCCTCTGCCACCAACCTTGCGTGTGGCAGTAAGCTCTCCTCGAGAGATTGGATGTCCCCCATGCTCAAGCCGTCGGCATACCCGCTGTAGATAGTGGCGAAGTCTAGGTTTGGGTGGTATGTCGCCAACGAAGTCAACAGCCCCGACACTCCATAGAACAGCCCGTGTGTGCTGAGGGCTCGGACCTCATCTAGAACCTCCGCCAGCTGGATGGCGGGTGCGCTAGTACTTGGCGCTGACCCAAAGACCTTCGAGATGATGAGCTAGGCAACATTGTAGATCTGGTCAAGTTCCCCCTCGAGAGCACATCGCTCCTCAAGGGACTTAGCCAGCACCTCCGCATTTCGGCCAAACGTCGCCTTGGCCATCTCTAGGTCCCACTCCAATGACTCCACCTTTCCGTCTAGCTTTGGAAGAAGGGCGACAAGCTTAGGAACAAGCTAAAGGAAGAAACCAACACGATGAAAAATAGAAAAGGTATGTACCAAAGCGGAAGTTCTCGAGGGTGGAGAGTCCCTCCGCCTGCTGGGCCACCTGCTCACATAGCTAGGCGTTCGCACCTCCGTCCCCATCACCCAGCCCTAAAGCACGAGCACTTCCTAGTCTGCCTCTGATCGGGCCTTTTGCTCCAACTTTAGGGCCTTTCACACTGACTCTAGGGTGTTCCGCTCTGACTCCAAGGCGTTTCGCTCTGACTCAAGGGTCTCTAGGGATTTTTGGAGTGCCACCTTGGTGTTCGCTAGGGATTTCCACAGTGTTGCCTCGGTCTCCACCTGGCGGGCCTTCGCCGCCTCAAGCCCCCGCTTGGTGGTAGTTGCCCGCTCCGCCACGCGCTACTCCACCCGCATTGCGGTCACCTTAGCCGCCCGGTCCTAGGACTTGCGGCGAGCAGACTCCAGCTAACGCTCAAGCTTGGGCATTCGGGCATGCTCCATCCGGAGGAAACGGGACTTGCGGGATGATATCTCCTGCAGACCCTGCAAAAACAAGAAGCAAGCATGCTAAGGCAACACAACAGAAACTAAGAGGTCAAGGACAAGCACAGGAAACTCACCTCTATGGCAAGCTACAGGTTGACCTTGACCAACTACTAGATGGACTTAACCTGCTCCTGGGCATCCTCAAGCTTCACCGATAGCTTGGCGAGATCGGACTCTATGGTGAGTCATCTCCCCCCAAGGATGTCCTAGAGCTGACACTCCTGGGAATCCCAAAGGATGAACTGAACCTTTGATAGGTCCTCGGGGCAGGGGCACTCTAGGTCACCCTCCTCTAGCCGGCCAGAGGGCCCAACCTCTAACCAAACCACTGCCAGCTCCCGTGATGGCGCCGGTAGCTCCACCACATCATCCGCTTCATCGTCGGAAGGGATCTCCACCACCTCGGTTTCACAAGCCACCGATGGGCATTCTGACTCTATCCCGATCGCATCTCCCTCTAGCGCCTTTAGCTTTGACCGTGAGGGTGAGCCGTGCAGCCCTCCACTCGATGAGGTAGGGAGCTCAGTCTCCCTCTCCTCTTCTATCGCAACTGATGGAGGAGGGACCGCAAGGGACACCTTAAGCGAAGCCTCTATCATCACCACTGGGATCACCACCAGCACCGTCGCCGCCGCTAACGTCGTACTAGCAACCGACCCAGGGAGCACCACCCCCAGAAGGGAAAGGTTTGTCACCACAACCCTGCCCTCCCCATCACTCACCATGGCACGCTGCAAGGTGGGCCTCCAAACCTCCTGCACGGGAGTTGGGGCGATGCTCAACCCCATCAGCATCTGGGCACTATTAAAAAGTATAGGTTAGTCATACTCCAAAAAAGGACTCAACAGCAAGATCAAAAGAAAAAACAAAGAAAAACATACTGGGAGGTAAGCGGCATGACTCTAAAACTAAGACCTGACATTGATGGGCCCATAGCACGGGGACCGCTCCTAGGCTACGACTAAGGCTAGATGAAAAACTCGAAGCTCGTTAGCTTGTTTAGCTCGTGGCTAGCTCGACTTAGCTCGGCTCGGCTTGTTATGATAATAAGCCGAGCCGAGCCAAGATTTTAGCTCATTAGCTATAACGAGCCAGCTCGTGAGCCGCTCGCGAGCTAAATGAGCCAAGCTTCTAGGAAAAAAGTATCAAAACTTATATTAGTTTTTGTATTACTTCATGTCTTGCACTTTACAATTGACTGGTAACTGGATCTAGATCCCTATAGAATTGACTGGTAACTGGTCTAGATGTATTTCTTTTATATTACTATTATTCTTCAAACTTTAGTATAAATGCAAATATTATATTTTGTGTATTTTTTGATACATAGCGATCTGAGATTAACGAGCCAGCTCTAGCTTTAACGAGCAGAGCGAGCTTGCTTTCTGGACTCATTAGGCTTAACGAGCCGAGCCGAGCTAGCCTCGGTATCTTCACAAGCCGAACGAGCCAAGCCAAGCCGAGCCAGCCGCTTTCTAGCCTTAGCTGGACCCATGCCCCCTCATTTTAGCTATGTTGCGGAGTCGTCCCAACAGGCCCTACCCGGCCTGTGGGTCACATGACCTTCGGCTCGGGACACATCGACTGAAAAAGCAGGCAGGGCATCCTCCTGCTGCGAATCACGCGCTGGCACCGGTCTTGGTGACGCCCGAGTGCAAGCCCGCCCTCTGACCGCCTGGCTTGCCGGCCACTCGCAGACAGGTGGGGACAAGATCAGCGACGCCACCAAGGGGCGCGGTGACTGCGTCCGCTTTGCCTCCCGTTCACCAACGATGTCCATGCTTGCCACATGCTTCCTCGGCACGAGAACCATGGCATGCCTCTCCGTCTCCTGCTCATTGCTAGCAAACATCGCCATAGGGTTGCGACGCTCCACCGAGGTCACAACAACCTCCCGGCTTCCTCCTCCTCAGAGAAAATCATGTTGTCACCTCTATGGGGACCTTTGACTCGAGCTTTGACTCGACATCACTCTTATTTTCCCCAGCCTTCACACGTCGGGCGATCTCCTTCTCCTTCTCATACTTCCGCTAAGCCACCTCAGCTTTCTCCTTCTCCTTCTAGGCAGCCTACCGAGCCACGCCCTCCGGCCCCTTCGAAAGGTGCGGTCGGGACTTATAAGCGTCAAGTCCCTAAAAAACAGGTGACTCAAAATCAAAAAATAGGAAAGCAAAGGGGAAAGAACACGGAGTAAAGAGAGGGAAGCATACCAGTTTGGATACCACCGAGGCATTGAGAGGTCCGGGCTTTCCATCAGCCTTCTCTTTAGGCTTCAGCTACAACACCCGGTCGAGGCGACTCCAGACCTCGTCATTCGGTAGCTCCTCCGATGATGCACGATCAGGGTCTGATGGGCCACCGTACCTCCACATCGGTCGTGCCCTCTCCGCTAATGGAGTGACCCGGTGATGGTAGAGGGTGTGGAACACCCGCACCCCATCAAGGCCACGCTGCATGAGCTTCTGGAGCTCCCCCTCAATGATCTCCACCTTCTTCTTCTCCCAATGGGAAGGGCCCCATGACCAACTATCCTGCCTCTCTAGCCTCCCGTCGGTGAACGTCGGGAATGGCGCTTCCATCGGGTTCCTAATATAAAACCACTCCCTGTGCCACCTCCGGTTGGAGTGGTAGGGGATGTACATGGGATACGAGCCCCCCACGCTTGGTTTTCTCTACAGGGCGAAGCCTCCCACCGGCATGGCCTTGGGCAGATTCCCCACTGGCAAAGATCACCCAGAGAATAGCCACTGGAAGAAGTTCGTGTGTGGCTCCATACTGTGGAAGGTCTCACAGACGTGATGAAGCCAGCGATATGGCAAGCACCCCTATTAGATTGAGGTGCTGTATCTCTAGACCCCACTCATTAAGGAACCAGTGTGTGGGGGAATCCTAACCCACGCTTGTGGAAGGCGAGTAAGGAAACCACCTCACTAGGCCGAGTTTGCGAGAACTCCTCCCTCCTAGGAGCCCTCTAGTGCGCCACCTCCTTCGGCGGTAGAAACCCCTTCATGACGAAGGCCTCCAGCATGGACTCCCTCACCGTGGATGACCTCTAGCTGACATTCGCTCCAGGGTTCTCCTCTTCCCTCACTCTCCCCTTTTCTTTTCTCTCCTAGGAACCGACGCGCACTCAGATGCTCTTGGCGAGAAGAAAGAAAGAAGAGATGGCAGATGAGGAATAGGCAAAGGAACGGGGCAAAAAACCCTCTCCCTTCTCTTACTTAAAGAAAAGGGAACGACAGTTGGGGAAGGCGCGGCGATCAGGGAAAGGCGAAATGACAGGGCAAAAAACCCTCTCCCTTTCCCATTTAATGTAGATGGGATACGATGGGACGCGCCCTGACAGATAAGACGCACCCTACCCGACGGAACAGTGCCTGATCAGACGGGATGTGGCCTGGGTATGGCCAACCACTACCGCACGCTGGACATAAGAACCAAAGCACCACCACATGCAGGCAGCTCTCCGCCTCCCCAGGCGGGACTTGAAAAAAACCCAAAACAATAGGATCTCTGCCAGGAGAAACCATCGGGCTTCCTAAGTTGAGCGAACAGCTCAGGAAAACACCGAGAGACAAGTAAGGAGCAAAGGGACGCCCCATGTAGGCCATGCTAACTTTGTCACAAACGATGAGCATAGGTCTCGGTCGGACATTTCCAATTGGAGCTCTTCAAACCCTGTCACTTGAGTCATCAAGGTAACACTATCCGACCCTCGCTATTTCTTTATAATCATTTCATACATCCATACATACATTCATTCATACGCCCATGCCCCCTAGATGATTTCGGGCCCTGAATCACCCAGGGGCTCAGGAACTAAAGCATCGCACATGCGGCGAAATGCATCACAATGCTCCCTGTTGCGTCACTGAAGCGACAGTTGCCTCATTCAACATGAGCAACTGATCCGACCTAGGGTTCAAAGGCCGGCCCACTGAAGGGCTTAAGGCCTGCCCCACATCAAACAGAGCCAGGGAAGAAAATGCAGATGAGCCCCGTGCGGCCCTCACCCAGTCTACCCCGAAGTAGATAGGGTCATCTCAACATTCTCGTTCGATCCTAAACCTCTCACCAAGCCCACAAAATCTCTATCGAGGGGAGGCCAGCAGGCCACCTAGGTGGGTCTCCGGAATAACCCAGGCATCTGTACGGGTTGTAGGTAAAGGAGCAGTGGAATATCACAAGAGGGCTATATTGACCCCATCATGAACGACGAACCCAGATTCCACTTGATCATACCCGTTAGCAAACTCACCGAGCGCGTCACTTGAGCCCGAGCGATTGAGGCAAGCGACAAAGCTTAGGCCCTCCGATTGTGAGAAACCAAGGATGGGGTAATGCACATAACTCAAACCAACCCCTACCAAAGCCCAATGGGGCTTGAGGGCTCAAGACACCCAAAAACACCTAGGTCAATGACCCAAACTCACCCTATCCCTTGGCTATGCCCCGACTGCACATCAAACGTCTGGGTCTACGACCCCGAACTCACCCCATCCCTCGGCTATGCCTCGACTGCACACCAAACGCCTAGGTCTGCGGCCCCAAACTCATCTCATCCCTTGGCTACACCTCGACTATGCACCAAAATGCCTGGGTCTATGACCCCGAACTCGCCCCATCAGGATCCGCGAGCTCCGCCTCGTCTGATCCCTAAACTAACTAACTAAACTGCCTCGGCTGCACGGGCTGCACCGAGGCCAGGATCCATGACTCCGACTCACCTGATCTCACGGTGCACACTAACGCCAGGACCCACAAGCTCCATCTCGTCCGATCCCTAAAAACTAACTGTCTCGCCCGATCCCACAGCGTGCACCGATGCCGGGATCCACGAGCTCCACCTTGCCTGATCCCAAAACTAACCACCTCAGCTGCGCAACGATGCCTTGGTTGATGACTCCATCTCAACTAAAAAACACACACATATGCCCGCTGACAAAACCCCCTAGGTGATCGTACCCGAATCACCCGAGGGCTCAGAGGCTATACCTGCGGGTGCACTCACGCGCACCCGCTGATAAAATGAAATCTCCCTCGCTGACAAAATGAAACTTCCCCCACTGGCAACACGAACAACCCCCTAGATGATTCTGCCCGAATCGCCCGGGGGCTCGGGGGCTACACCCATGGGTGCGCTCGCGCGCACCCGTCGTCAAGACAAAAATCCCCTAGATGATTCTACCCGAATCGTCGGGGGGCTTAGGGGCTCCTGTTGGGTTCATAAACTAGGGGTCCCTCGTGGACCGGCTTCCCAATAAAGGTTTGACCCAAGCAGACAATGTGTAACTCATGGGCCAGTCCAAGTACCTAAATGACAAGCCAGAGGGGCAATCTAATCTCCAACCGGAAGACCTGGCCAAGGAGGAATAGCACCCGCTTTTGACTCTGGCCCGCCTCTTTGACCGGAGTGCTTGCTTCGGTCTCCAGCCCGCCTCCGGACGGCCTCTCCAACCGAAAGGCCTGGCCAAACACCGCTTTCGACTCTGACCCGCGTCTCCGACCGGGGATGTGACAAACCCCTACTCACTGCTCTTCTTCGACTGGCGCAATTTGAGTCGACTGGGACCAACTGACCGGGGACGCCCACTCGGTAAGGACCAGAAAACAGACAGAGAAAGTAAGACAGGGTGCACAAGTCAAACCGCAATTTCGCGGACCGTACCCTATACACCTGCAGAAACAGTACTCTATGACCTTCCTGGCACGACAGAATCCAAGCAGTGTTGTAGGCGCCGACATTTTCCCCTACAGTATTGTGGGCGCCATTAACTCCCATACGGTAAGGCTCCCCCACATGCCTCTAGGCATCGACAGTGTTGTGGGCGCTAGAATTTACCGTACCAGGCGAACATGGTAAAACCCCTTGCATACCTCCAGGTATCAACAGTGGCAGGCGCCGATGTTTGCCATACTCGAAGAAGACAACACGACCTTCCACGTGCATCTGACATACAACAGTATTATGGGCGCCTACCATCATCCTGTACCCATCGGCATGGGCAACAAGGTTTAGTAGCATACGTACTCTCTTCCTCTCACTTATAAGGCCATCCCTTCATCTATAAAAATGGGTGTGCTCTCTCCCAACAGGTAGATTCATTAGATCGATCAAGTTTACTAGTATACAACAACAGAATCGTCAGGTTCAAACCACAAGCACACGCTTAAACACATAGCTCATAGCAGGGCTCCCGTCACTCTCGACCCTTTCGACCGAAGTCCGATCGGACCTCTTGTACCCCCCATCTTTTCCTTCTCGTTTGTAACCCCACTGCAAACTTCGAGCACCTGGGCTCAGGAATAAAGTCACCGACCGACTCAAATTGGACGTAGGGCACGTTGCCTAAACTAGTATAAACCCTGTGTCATTGAGTGCTAGGCCACCTCCGATCACAACGTACGACAAAACTACAAATATTTACGTGTTGGTCACTTTCTGCACCGATAACATGTTTCCTACATCACAGGTGTCTTAAAACTTTGAAGTTTCTCAGGCAACGGGGTTCTAGGGTTAGCAGCACCAAGTTGATTTAGGGGAATCTTAGAAGAAACCATTAGGCTACAAGTCGGCCAGGCGAAGGAGACGAGCGTGGAGACAGAGTGACAAGGCGTCAGGGCACTAGCTGCCACATGTGGAGGAATACTATGGTTGGGCCAGGTAAGGACGGCGGAGGCACGAGAATGCCCTGGCGACGCTGAGCTTAGCGGTGGTGGTAGTAGTGCCAGGTGTGCGGGCTGGACACCGCTGAGGACAGGGCAAGCCGACGGGAATGCGGGGGCCACAACCATGGTTGATTTAGGAGGACAAAGGTTGAAGTAGATTTGTCAACGCTGGAATCTTTATGCCCTGTTTGGATATAATCTTCCAGATTATGCGGTGCGAGAGCGATGGCGAAGCTATGACCACTAAGTTGCGATACGTAAAATCGAAGTTGTCATTGAGACGACCCTGTTCGTTACGCTGAAATTTGGCTTATGATAATACTTATGCTGATTTATTGTAAAGAAAATACTGTTCGTTCGCTGAAAAATACTGCTGAAATAGTGTTGTGCGTTAGACTCGTGGGGTCGGAGATGATGGATGGAATCAACGCCACTGTAGACCGTTTAATGTGATTCTTGACTTACTGTATAATCGTATACAAACATTACCCTAATCACGTGCCTAGAAACGGTCGTACCATGGAGAGTTATTTCCAAATTTTCCATTTTTTATTAACAAGATTAAAACTTTCTAATAACTTTTTTGGCCGACTATCCACCATCCGTTGCTACTGTCAGAATGAGAGATCCGACGGCTACAGATTAAACCGCCTCCGCCCTCCTTGCCGTTCTGACACCTGACTCGTGATGTTCCCAACAAACCCGAGGGGCCGAGGCTACGGCTGAATCGGACAAACCAAACCACACCCATCTCACGGCCCCACTCGCCAGTGACACAGCCTGATCGAGCCGAAGCCGAGCTCCCCGCTCCCCCAAACCAAGTCCCCCACCCCAAGCAGCTGCCCCTCCCAACTCATTTCCCAAATCCGCCGCATCAGCCGCAACACGAAGCAAACGACGCCAGCGGACCCAAACCCACACCCAAATCCTCCCTCTCTCGCCGGGACGCATCGACGACGGCGCGGGCTCCATGATCCTGCGCACGTACGGGCGCAGATCCCGTTCCTTCTCCGACGGCGGGGGCGGGGTCTCGTCCTCGCAGGACGCGTTCGACTTCGACGGCGACGACGACGTGCTGGGGTCGTCGGCCTCGCAGCCGCTCCCGCTCCCGCTCCCGCCGTCGCAGGAGTCCTCCTCGATGTGGGACTTCGACGAGGACCCGCCTCCGTCCCCGCCGCGGTCCCAGCCGGAGGGGAGGCGGCGCGGCCGGGCCGGGGCAAGAAGAGGAGGGGGGTGGGAGCTCGCGGAAGCCCCCGCGGTGGCGCCGACGGCGACGCTGATGGAGGCGGAGGAGTACGGGGAGATGATGGAGAGCGTGGACGAAGTCACGTTCGCGCTCGACGGGCTCCGCCCCGCCGCCCAGAAGCGGACGCGGCGGGCCAGCCTGCTCGCGCTGCTCGGGATCTGCGCCTCCGCCGAGCGCCGCCGCGTGCTCCGGTCTCAAGGGTAAGTGCATCAAAGGCTCCTCTTTTCCCTTGTGTTCAGCCAAGAACACGAATTAGGTTCTTGCTTGTCTTTCTTGGTAATCTTTACCGGAAAATCGAGAAGCGCGATGGTTTTCTTGTGCGATTAGGGCTCAAGATTAGGGTTTCTTTGAGAAAGGAACCACCTTTCTGCCTTTGGACCATGGGCTTCCTTTGCTTGCTTGGTTTCGCAGTAGACTGCTAATTCCTTGCCCAAAACACAAGTATTGGTTTTGTGGTTCAATGATTTCCCGTTTGTTGCTTGACACGAACTGTTATTTCTGTATTGTAGAACTGACTCTGTTGATTCCAACAAGCATTAGTGCCACTTCCTTTGGTTTAGAACCTAATTTTATAAATGTGTTTTAGAAGTATGCAAATGCATTTGAGTTGCATAGGAACATTTCTAGCAGATTGGTATGTTCTTCAGCTGAGAGATTGTATCATGAATGGTCCCTGAAACAGTAGCATGGTTAGTGATTAGTAGTGCCTAGAAATTGGTCTATCTTGTTTGAATTATATCTGCTCAGCTCAAGTATCATTGCAAGTTATCTGAAGTATGCTGTTTGGTAGAAATGGAAATTATTGAGGTGTAGCTAAATGTTTCTCCTTAGGCATATATGCCTATATTTTGTGATTTCTGGGAATTAGGCGTGTTTTCAGTTGGGATTGAACAATAATGATTATTGTCTTGTAAACTGAAAGTTTTACTTGAGCTGAAATGTGTCATTGGTTTACTCTTACACTCACAGCTATGCCAACACTGATGCTGTACTTCACTTTACGTTAAAAGACATAATACCTTGGTTAGAATAAGTTGAAGGTGTGGGATATCTGTTTTGCTGTCTGAACTGAGCTTCACTTCTTAGAGCAAGGTCAAATGGCAATTCATTTCTCTAAGTCCATAAGAATAGTTAAATTATTATCGAATTTGAGAACTTCTCCAGCTCTAAAGATGTTAGCATTTAACAAACACAGTATTAGATTTTGACACATTTTCCCATTTTATTACTTATACAAAAATGTCTTCCTTTTCTTATATCCTGTAGATTGGTACAGCAAATTATCGAGGCTATTTTGGTTCTGGACATTGATGATCCTCCCTGCGCTATTGCTGCAGGAGCTCTTTTATTTGTTTTGGCAAGTGATGTGAGTACCTCTTGATCTCAGTCTAAATCCTGCATGCTGTTATGCATATTAAATACCTCTTATCTCAAAGTCGCCTTCGCCTAGATGATTACAAGGTGGAGAAAAGCTATTAATTTCCATTGTGTTTTCTCTTTTAGCTACAACCACTTCTTTGGCATTACAATGCCACTTGTTTTCACATTACAAGGCTGGCATGTCCTATGAGAAAATCAAACAAGGAACACCATGATTTTAATCTCAATATTTTTTAATATAAAAACTAACTAGAAATTGTTTGGAAGTAAATCTCAGTCAGTGTTGACAACTTGACATTTAACCTTTTTCATTAGTTTGACCTAAATGACTATCTCTCTTGTTTTATAAGATGTAATATTTAATTAACCAATGGTTCTTCTCTTTTACCACTTCCTTTCTTTTTTACTTAGTAAAGTTTTTGACTTTTCATCGCCCGTGAGATGCAACTTTGTCCATTGCTACAACTTAATGGAGGCATTCTAACGATAACTCTAATGATATTTTCATAAAGTGAATCTATGTAACTCTAACCTTACAGGCATACAAATCGTCAACCTTTAGAAATTTGATTGATGGCACTAGATTCTGGAACTAAGGTAGTTGTACTTCAATATGGGTTCTGCTTATTGTTTCCTTTGTTATTATTCAGGTCCAAGATAATAATTCTCTGGATTCAGAAACTTGTGTCCATTTCCTTCTTAAATTATTAAACCCTCCGGTGAATGTCGTTGATGCTAAAGCGCCATCAATAGGTTCCAAACTTCTTGGAATTAGTAAATTTCAAATGCTTAATGCTTCCAATAAGGATGCGGACTCTAGTTCAGAGGACATACTTTTAAAAGTTGAAGAAATTCTCTTAAGCTTCAAAGAGATCAAGCCACTAGACAGGGATGATAAGAGAACAACAAGGCCGGAACTATGTTCAAAGTGGCTTGCTTTGTTGACAATGGAAAAGGCGTGCTTGTCTGCTGTTGCATTAGAGGGTAAGTTCTCTAATCAAATTTCTTGATCACGATTCCCCTTCAGATCTGATTTTATTAGTCAAAGCAATAAAATCAAATATTACAGCATTACATGGATGATTTTTTTCTGGTTATTGTTTCACTTGCTATTGATTGTCGTCTTGTTTAGAGCTTGGAGTATTTTTCTTACCTTTAATTTAATAAACCTGATTTAGTAGCAAGGTTTGCCATCATCACTCTGAAGTGCTATAACATTTTTACAGATACATCTGACATGGTGTTGAAACTTGGAGGAAATTTCAAAGAAACATTAAGGCAGTCGGGTGGCCTTGATAATATTTTTAATGTTATGGTGAATTGCCATTCAGAACTGGAGGTAAGACCTTATTTATGTCTATGTATGTTTTCTAACAGGTTTAGACAAAACTATTAAATTAGCATTATTTGTTTTGCTATGGTAAGATGGTTAACTTTTACAATTCATGTTCCAGTATACTTGAAGCTGCAATTTGGAAGAATATATTTTGAGCAACATGAAAAACATGTTACAATAATGGCTTTGGTTGAAAAGTTTTAGATTTCAAATGTACCCTAACTGTGATTACCAGTACGATTTGAACTTTGGAGAAACGATCAAGCAATACCCTTGAAAGCCTTGAAATTTGAATTCCCATACCATATACTCCCAAGATTATAATTCTTAACACTCCCATCAAATAGTCATTAATGGGGTGTTTGGTTTGAGGAATTTGAAAGAAGAGATGGCTCGGGAAAACTTAGTAGATTGATTATGGAGGGTACCAAATGAGTACAATATATAGGCAAGGATTGTCAAGGGTTTATAGAAACACCCAATCAACGGTGATCCTTGCCTAAACCAAGATCATCTACCATAAAACCCCAAGGGGCGCCTACAGCCCAAGCCCAGGACATAACAACCCATACGGCAATGCTAATAGCCCATAATATAGCAGTCTAACACGCCCCCGTAGTCTGATCGTCGCCACCGCGCACGTTCAGGCTGGACCTGAACTCTGTGAAGACCGAAGATGGAAGACCTTTGGTGAAGATGTCCACATATTGGGATGATGTTGGCACATGCAGGACATGAACATGACCAGCGGCAACCTTCTCCCGAACGAAATGGAGGTCAATCTCGATCTGCTTGGTGCGCTGATGCCGAATCGGGTTGGAAGACATGTAGACAGCGCTAATGTTGTCACAATAGACCAAAGTAGGTCGCCGAAGGGGGGCATGGAGCTCGAGCAGGAGCTGACGCAGCCAAGAGGCCTCAGCAACACCATTGGCCACCGCGCGGTACTCAGCTTCAGCACTGGATCTGGAGACTGTATTATGATGCTTGGAGGACCAGGAGACGAGATTATCACCGAGGAACACGGCGTAGCCCGAGGTGGACTTGCGCGTGTCAGGGCAACCAGCCCAATCAGCGTTAGTGTAGACCACAAGATCAGTGGCGGGAGATGGCCGCAATAGTAGACCCAAGTGGAGTGCCCCGAACATAGCGAAGGATGTGCTTGAGTGCTGCCAAGTGTGGTGCCCGTGGGTCATGCATGTGAAGGCAGACTTGCTGGACAGCATAGGCGATGTCAGGCTGTGTGAAGGTCAGATACTGTAATGCGCCAGCAAGACTTCAATAATCTGTTGCATCAGCCACAGGAGGACCATCAGCAACTGCAACCTTGGGGTTTGTGTCGACTGGAGTAGAGCACAGCTTACACTCAGCCATCCCAGCATGGTCCAAGATATCCATCATATACTGCCGCTGTGAAAGGAAGAGACCGTCACCACACTGCTGAACATGCATACCAAGAAAGTGATGCAGTTTGCCAAGATCCTTCATTGAGAACTGTTGGAGGGCCGAAATGATTCCGGGCCGAAGGAGACCCGGGGAGGAGGCTGTGAGGACGATGTCATCCACATACAGGAGGAGATAGGCAATATCTGAGCCGTGCCTGTAGACGAAGAGCGAGGTGTCTGACTTGGCTTCGACAAACCCGAGAGACAACAGAAAAGTGGCGAACCGACTGTACCAAGCGCGAGGAGCCTGCTTCAACCCATACAAGGACTTGTTGAGCTAACACACGAAGTCAGGGTGGGTGGGATCCTCAAAGCCTAGACGGCTGTACACAATACACTGTCTCTGACAAGGTGCCATGTAGGAAGGCATTCTTCACATCGAGCTGGTGCATGGGCCATTGGTGAGACAAGGCCAGAGAAAGCACGGTGCGAACTGTGGCAGGCTTCACAACTGGACTGAAAGTCTCTGAAAAATCCACGCCAGGCCGCTTAGTGAAGCCACGAAGGGCCCAGCGTGCCTTGTACCGCTCAAGTGACCCGTCGGCGTTGAACTTGTGCTTGAAAATCCACTTCCCGGTGACCACATTAGCCCGAGGGGGGCGGGGAACAAGATCCCATGTGTGGTTTTGGAGAAGAGCAACATGTTCTTCCTCCATGGCAGCACGCCAATTCGGATCGGCGATCCGATGGGAGCCGGCACATAGTCAGTAATGTCCAAAAAATCAAAGTCTGCCGGGGATGTAGTGGAGGCACGCTCAGCATAAGAGAATGCTGACTCATCAAAGATGACGTGACGAGAGATGATAACTCTATTAGAAGAGAGATCAAGGCAGCGGTATCCTTTATGATGAGCTGAATACCCCAGGAAGACACACAAGGTGGATCGAGGGGAAAGTTTGTGGGGAGCTGTGGCGGACAGGCTGGGATAACAAGTGTAGCCAAAAACGCGTAGGTGATCATAGGAGGACGCTGTGCCGAAGAGGGCGAAGTGCGGGGTGGATGAGCTCAGCGTTTTGGTGGGCAAGATGTTAATGAGATATGTGGCTGTTTGCATAGCCTCGACCCAGAATGAGGGTGGTAGAGAAGCCTGGAACAGTAGGGAGCCACATTGTTAATGGAATGAATGATACGCTCGGCCTTACCGTTCTGGGAGGAAGTGTATGGGCACGACATGCGGAGGCGAACACCATGAGTAAGGAAGAATGTGTGGGAGCTGGAGTTGTCAAACTCACAACCGTTGTCGCACTGAACTGCCTTGATGGTGGTGCCGAACTGAGTGGACACAAGGGCAAAAAAGTGAGCGATTGTCGGAAAAGCGTCAGATTTCAACTTCAGAGGAACGTCCATAAATAATGTGAACAATCATCAAGAATAGCCAAGTAATATTTATAGCTCGAGACACTAAGAACAGGTGATGTCCACAGATCATAATGTATCAGATCAAAATTATTGGACGCTCGAGAAGTTGACAAATGAAATGGAAGACGCACATGACGACCTAATTGACATGCATGACAAACAGTAGTAGTATCATGACGATAAGTAGGAAGAGTCGACGCAAGCTTGGAGAGGGTGCGGTCGTGTCCAGGATGACCGAGGTGGCGATGCCAAAGTGAAGACTCGGTGGCGGCGACCAAGGACTGAGCAGCTGGCAGCCGAAGAGGGTACAACGGTCCGGAGCTATTGCACCTGACGATCACGTTCCGAGATAGAAGATCCTTCATAGAACACCCAGTCGGGTCAAACTCAACAGAACAATTGTTATCGATAGTAAATTGGCGAACATAAATTAGGTTCTTAATAAGTTGTGGGGAAACCAGCACATTATTAAGACTGGAAAGATGGTGAAATAACTGTAGAGCCAGTGGATGTAACGGGGAGTAAGGATCCGTTACCAACAACAATGGACGATGGAGTAGGATACCGCGAAGTAGTATGTGAAAGCGAATCGGAATGTGAGGACATGTGAGAGGTTGCACCTGAATCGAAGTACCAGTCATTGTTGTTTTGTGGCTGCTGCAGCGTCATGGTGCTGAATGTCGAGGCCAGAGATGACTGATCCCATGTAGGAAGCCCGGCGTGCTGTTGGTAGTAGCCAGGGGGGTGGTGCAGTCCAAGAACCGGTGTTCTCCATGGCCGGGGCAGGCACAACATGCTGTTGAAGAGTCTGCTGGGCCAGCATAGCGTGCTGAGGGGTGCCAGGCAGTGGCGCAAGTGGAGGCCGCTGCCCAGGCTGTGGTCCAGGCCACGTTTGGATGGCCCCGGCCCATGGGCGGTAGGAGGGCCATGACGCGCCCCTAGAGCCGGAGCTGCCAGGCTTAAATTGTCCACCAAAGGGCGCGCTAGACTGGGCGCCGGGGTGCCACCAGTGCCGTCGTGCCGGCCGCCGCGTTTTCCGCAGCGGTTCTTGGAGGAAGCAGAGCCACCCCCGGAGCCGACACTGGAGGCTGCAGGCTGCTTCAGGAGGTCTGCCTTCGCGTCCAGGAACGTGGGGAAGGGGCGCCCTCGCCGGAGATGCATGCCGACGGTCTTGAAGCGCTCATTCAGACCGCGAATGAGGTTGAGGACGAGGGTGCGGTCGGTAACGACTTCACCTAAGTCACCAAGCGTGTCCTGCCATGCGCTTGAGCTCCTTGCAGTAATCGGTGATGGACAGATCACCCTGAACGAAGTTGCGGAGCTTGGCGTCGAGGAGGAGGGCGCGTGTCTCGCGGTTATTGAAGAACTAGGACTCCACGGCGCGCCAAGTGTCGCGGGCAGTGGAGTTGCGCGCTGAGATCGTTGCGGCGAGGTCGTCAGAGATGGTGCAGAGGATCCATGACAATACAATCCATGCGCTGCCAGTCAGGGAAACCAGGCGCCGGTAAGTCCTGCAGGACATGGTGTTGAAGGGAATACTTCCCAACGATGAGGAGGAACTGATCGCGCCACCGATTGAAATTGCCGGCGTTGAGGTCGAGAACAACCGTGACAAGATTGCCGATGTTCTGGACCGCAACAGCCTGGGAGTGGAGGTTGGTGATTGCAGCAGCCTCTTGCAGAAGGAGGGCTTGATGCAGATCGGTGTTGTCGTTGTGGTCGGAGGCGTGATCGGAGAGGTCATCCTCATCATCCCTGTCCGCGGGAGCGCCAGCGGCGGCGCGTTCTTGCTCGGCGCGTGCCAGGGCGTCGCGAGCGTGGGTGGCGGCGGCGTCGCGCTCCAAAGCGGCAGCCTGGGCTTCCTTCTCAGCTGCGGCGGCGCGCGCGAGGGCGGCATCGCGCGCAGCCTTGCGATTGGCTGCACGCAGCGGCATCCGCATCGGCAACAGCTTTGGCGGCGCAGCAGCCGTGGCCTGGGCATCGGAGTCCAGGCTGGAAATCGTGGGGACGGTAGCCTTGGAGGAGGCGGTGGCGGCGGCTGTTGCTGTTGTGGGAGAGGGGGGGGGGGGAGTCCCAGGCATCGCAGCAGGGAAGCCGGCGCAGATGGGTGGGAGGAGCGCAGCCGAGAGGGGGGGGGGGGGGCGCTGGGGAGGAGCACAGCCGAGGAGAGGAGGCGCGCTAGGGCAGCGGAGGTAGAATCGGGAATACCCAGACTCGTGATACCATGAAAGAAGAGATGGCTCGGGAAAACTTAGTAGATTGATTATGGAGGTACCAAATGAGTACAATATATAGGCAAGGATTGTCAAGGGTTTATAGAAACACCCAATCAACGGTGATCCTTGCCTAAACCAAGATCATCTACCATAAAACCCCAAGGGGCGCCTACAGCCCAAGCCCAGGACATAACAGCCCATACGGCAATGCAATGCTAATAGCCCATAATATAGCAGTCTAACAGAATCACCTCATACTTGATGGGTGGTCCATCATCAGGTGATCCTATATGAATTTTGGTAGGATGATCCCATTCTCCATACATATGCTAATTGTGTGTATATGAGGAGTGTGGTGGTGATGGATCACCCTATTCCAATACTCAAACCAAACAAGAAGTTGAGGGGTGAGATGACAATGGACCACCTCTTTACTGAAACCAAACACAACATAGATGTCTTTTTGTTCTGTTGAGTGTTACAATTCCGTTGATATTTGCCTTTTCTGGATATCCAAGTACTCTAGTACTGACCTTCTTTAGGTTTTCCATATTTTTGTCCTTAGGGTGCCGATCTGTATATCGTTTGTCCCCATCTTTACATGTCACCTGTTTGATAAATATATGCAATAGTAATATATGTTTGTGCTAAGTGACTGCAATAACAATCTTCCTCTGGTGGTAAACCTTGTGTATTAGAAACTTGTAAAGGATGCCTCCACTACAGCTGTGGAGGGTAAGGAAGAAGCTCCTCCGCAAAGTACCGCACTCCTCTTGAAATGTTTGAAAATTTTGGAGAATGCCACATTTCTAAGTGACAACAACAAGGTAATCTTCAGTATCTTGTTTGTTCGATTTGCTTCTGTCTCACTGCTCTCTACGATGTTTTGTGCTTCTTCTCTGCTGTAATGGTGTTCCCATGTTTGCTGCTAAGTGCTACCTGTATTATTTTACAATGTATTCTAAATTATCTCATTTTGTTCCTTCCAGACCCATTTGCTCAGCATGAGTCGAAAATTGAGCCCTAAGTGCCCCTCACTTCCTTTTGTTGGTGTCATTCTCAGTATTATTGAATTACTATCAGGTAATTGCATACTAATTTAATATTACTACTACTCAAGACTTAAACGTAAAGCTCGACACCCCCTTTTGGAATCTGACTGTTATTCCTGTTGCTGCAGCTCTCTCTCTCCTTCAGAAACCGTCCACTGTTTCAAGAAAAGCAGATCCAAAAAATACTAAAGTTTGCAACGGGGCCTGCTCTGGTAATAAAATGACTTCATTTTATAGTTATATTGCGAACCTTTGCTATGCAAGCCTGAATATGATGATCACCCTTGTATGTATCTATTTCAAATTCAATCCATCTAACTAGGGTTGATGCCAAAACTTCCACTAGTTTCCGTTTTATGAATTTTCATTAAATTGTGCCATTATTCTCCTGACCAATTATATATATTTCAAGATCTCTGTACCATCTGGTGTTATCAATACTATCTGGGCCACCACAAATGCTTCTGTTATCTTTCTGATCTAATGTGAAGGCCAATAATACTTGTTCCTTTTAAGTTTAACATAGTTACATTTTGAACATTGCATTGTGCAGCAGACAGTAGAGGTTTGAGCTTATTGAATCATCATAGCAAGTGCAATAACTCAAAGAAAAAGAGCCTTTTACTGAATCGAAGGCACCAGGATTGCTCATCTTCCAAATCAGAAGCTTCTCATGTTACTATCTCTTCTAGCAGTGTTGTCTCTCAGTCACAAAGGACACTCAATTCTTCATCTTTTTCAAGCGATGGGGCATCAAGTGGTTCACTTGGAGTGAAACATAGTAATGGTGCTAGTTTGAAGCTCAATGTAAGAAAGGATCGTTCTAAAACTAATACAATCAGAGGCTCAAGTGGTTGGATTTCTATAAAAGCATACACTTCTGATTGGAACTCCAGAGAAATGGCAAAAAAGCGGCGTCTATCTGAAAATGTACACACTGATTTGAGTAATGGTGGTGATGACCCATTTGCATTTGATGGTATTGATCAAGAACCTTCAAATTGGGATCTATTTGGTCCAAAAAGGAAATCACCACGGAAGCGAGCGAAACGATCTAATGGAGAAGTGCTGGATGATTGTGGGACTGCAGTAATGGGAAGTCCTGAATTATGTCAACCTGAAGATATTTATCAGTCAGGTGCAACTTCTGATTCTAAGGCTGTAGATGAGTCCAATCTTTTGGAAGATTGCCTTTTGGCATCAGTTAAGGTAATGGATCATGTTTCCTTTTGATCTTTCTTGTCTTGGTTTACCTCTATAACTCTTGTTGCCTGGCATCTTTTAAACATTGATAAAAAGCTGTGGAAGCTGTATATCCTTCAGATGATCGCCAATTGTCGTGATTTTTATATACAAAATTTGCAGACATCGGTACTTCTATAGTTCTATTCCATGTGTCAATTTGTATACTCACACCTACCATAAGAACATTCACATTACCTGCTTATCCACAATAGCAACGTTAACCAATGTTTTCAAGGCGGTAAGGCGAGGCATGGCGACTGACTACTGCCTTACGCTTAAGCGACTAAGGCATGAGGCGAGGCGACGCCTTAACATCTTAAGGGAATCTTAAAAGAGCAGCTTAGAGTGGTAGATAATGAAGAAAAACAAAAAGGAAAAAGGAAAAAGAAAGGAGAAGGAGCAAGAAGTAGTCTGGCCCAGCCCACCAGGCAGGCAGCCCATATACCCCTCACCTTTGACCTTCCTGCTTCATCTCTCGAACTCCCAATCCTCTCTCTCCAGCGCCGCCGCACCTCTCTCTCTCGTTCTCCACTGCCGCTCCGCCTCCGCCCCTCTCTGTCTCTTGCTTCCCTCTCTCCTCCAGATGTGCTGCTCTTCTTGCTTGATAGACGGAGGAACAGAAGGGCTTTGTATTAGGATATGTATATATCAGGATCAATTAGGCTCAATTAGAGAGATTCCTAGACTCTGCGTCAGTTGCTCCAGGAGCTCCACATCCGCATCCCGCTTGCGACGGTTGTCTACTGTGACAATGTGAGCGCCGTCTATATGACTGCCAACCCTGTCCACCACCGCCGCACAAAGCACATCGAGATCGACATCCACTTCGTCTGCGAAAAGGTTGCTCTGGGACAGTTCCGGGTGCTTCATGTCCCATCCGCACATCAGTTCGCCGACATCATGACCAAGGCTCTACCCGTCCAGCTCTTCACTGATTTTCGGACCAGTCTATGCGTCCGTGATTCTTCCGCTACGACTGCAGGCGGGTATTAGGATATGTATATATCAGGATCAATTAGGCTCAATTAGAGAGATTCCTAGATTGGCTATTTCTCTTTGGACGCTGCAGCTCGATGGAGGAACAGAGGAGGCAAGATGTTGCAGGTCAGCGCCGATTGGGGGAACATGGCCGCAGCCCGCACAGGCGCGCTCTGTTTCTCCAGCACCGCCGCACCTCTCGCTCTCTCTCCCTCCGGCGCACTCTGTTTCTCCTGCGCACCCCTTCTCTCTCAGTTTACCCCGCCGATCCAATCCTTCTCACGCGTTTTCCCGCCGCCCAGAACAGAGGACTCCCCGTAAGGCGAGTTGTCTGCTGTGGCGTCCCGTGTGGAGCGCCTTGGTGATTAAGCGACGACAAAGCGACGCCTTAATAACATTGGTGTTAACCATTTCTGACAGATGCTAGTTTGTTTTGTTTTGTTTGTTTTTTTTGGGCGAGATTATGCTTGAGCAGTGGGTGAGCTTTATGCAAAATTAAAACTTTACAGGTTTTAAGCTTAGTTGCTACTTCTACTTTGCTGGTCATTGTGAAAGTTTTGATCATCTAGCTTTACCAAACAAACATCTTTTGCTGCAGGCCAGCCACTGGCATGTTATTGAGGGACTACTTGTTTTTATTACATTTGCAATGAGATGTATCTAACATCTTCCATTAATTTTGTGGCAGGTTCTTATGAACTTGGCAAATGAAAACCCATCTGGCTGCGAACAGATTGCGTCATGTGGTGGAATTAATACCATGGCCTCCTTGATCATTAAACATTTCCCCTCATTTGATTTCTCCATGGACAGTAACAATCAAATGAAAGAAGTGTCCTCTGGTGATCTCTCGTCTTCCCAGAACAGCAAGTCACTCCAAATCAAAACTAAGCAATTGCGAGACTATGAACTTGATTTTCTGGTCGCCATATTGGGATTGCTTGTCAACCTTGTGGAGAAGGATAGCCTTAATAGGTAGGACTCCCCCTTTCCTTGCCTCCATTTGCTCCATTCATGTAAATAGTACTGGTATGACAGTTTCTTAGATCTGGAAAGTTGCTATACATCCTCTAGTCAATGCCTGTAATTCTGACTGTACCTGGCTACAGGGTGCGACTTGCGAATGCCCGTGTTTCTGTCAATCTGTCTCAAAATCCAGATAGCAAAGATGTACAGAGGGATGTCATACCCCTGCTCTGTTCAATATTCTTAGCAAGTCAAGGTACCGGGGAAACTGCTGAAGCTATATCACCGGTAATTCTAATCCTCATGTTTTCATATTTTACAACATAATAACAAAGTGTGGTCACCTTCCACACCTGGCAGACGGCAATTCTAACTGATGGGCATGGTGTAATGTTATCAATGACAGGCTGCCCTTATCTTGGCATATATATATAGGGGAAACTATGTAGTGGAAAACCACATCTTAGGTGGAAACATGGGAACCTACTCAAAACGCATACTTGGAACTTGGCACATCCATAGTGCAACCATAGATGTACTTTGTCTTAGAGGTTGGCATGCAAACTCATATTTTTTATTTTTAAAAAAATCATCCTAAAATGAAAAAAATCAGGTGCATGTGCACTAGAATACAAAATCCAGCAGTGTTCTTTTTTTTATATGAACCGTACATTGGTGTTTGATTCATCATTTATTATGAGGCAATGTTTTCATATAAGTTGCAATTTCTTCATTAGACCACCATCATTTCTCCCTGCTATTTTGTATCCTGTTATAAACCTGCCAATATAATCAGAGTATCAGTCGGCAGTTGGGTAGACAAAAGGAGCACCAGGAATATAAATATATATGTTTATTTGTAGACACTTGAGATTGCCAAAAGGTTAGCTGGAGCTTAGAATTAAATTAGCACCTTTTAGTTCTGGGTTGGCAATGCAATTATGGCTTTTCTATATGTTATATTTCTACATGCTACCTAGAAATGTATAACTGTGTTCTGCATATCATATGACTCTTGTGAGCCATTTATTTGATGGCTATTTCTGATTTTCAGGATGATGAAGAATCTTTGTTGCAAGGAGAACGCGAAGCTGAAATGATGATCGTGGAGGCCTATGCAGCACTTGTGCTCGCCTTTCTTTCAACGGAAAGGTCCATACTGCCTTATTTCATAATGTTTACTTAATTTGTTATAATTTTAATGTGAGCCCCACTGCCGTTAGCTTCTGAACTGTATGTTTGCTGCCACAGTATGAAGGTTCGAGGAGCCATTTCCAGTTGCCTTCCGGACAACAACTTAAAAGTTCTTGTACCAGTGCTAGAGAGATTTGTGGTATGTCTCCAAAATTTCTGAATGTACCGTCACAAGCAACGTTCGAGAGATACATGATGGACTACCATTTTTGGGGACCAGTAATATGTCATGTGCATAGATGCCTATCCCTATTCTTTGTGTAGCCTATATCTATTTATTCTTTTTCTGGCATGTTTACTAGATAGTATGTGACGGCTCTAGCTTCAAAAATTTCTCAGTTGTTTTCCAGATTTCCCTTTCCGCGACAGCTTTGAGCTAGTTTTGCTTATAACCCAATCATCTTGTTCTCGTGCAGTCATTTCATCTGCAACTCAACATGATGACAAGGGAAACACATTCAGCTGTCACTGAAGTCATTGAAAGATGCCGGCAATCATAGAAGTGGGAAGACTGAAGAGGCGCCCTGTACAGATTAACTGACCTTGTGCAGCCGAAGCACACACAGGTGTTACTCATCACCTGGCCAGGGCGCGACAAATGGATGCAGGCTGGCGTGCAGTGGGCTTGGGAGCTAACCGTGATTTTATTCTTTCTTTTGTCCCTCATGTTGTTCTGATCCTGTTGTCTCTCTCAGTTTCTTCACCTCTCCCGAAATGATGTTGTTTCCGTATTCTAGGAATAGTCCATATTATGAATGTACAATAACAGCATAGGCCATAGGGCATGTAGTTGTGCTGTCTCAGTTCTTCGGCTCTGCCTTACAGGTTGTATTTTGGTGTCACAATGGAATCAGTGACCACACATGCCTAAATCTGACAAGTTAAAGAGTGTGTATGACATGATAGCAGTGCAATTCAACTATTGCCCTGTTCGCTTTTATAAGCTCTATTTTTTCATTCAACGAATATTATTTTTTTTCATGATAAATCAGCCAACAGTACTTTTAGCTATGGCTTATCAGCCAAACGAATAGGGCTATGTCGCTCTCCATGTAAAGACCTCATAAGTTCAAAGCATTGTCTGGTTGCAGAAAATGACGATGTTGTATGTAAACAGTGTAACCGAAGGTATATAAATCTTTTAGGGGTCGGTTGGATTCTTTCATTTTAGAGGAATTGAAATCTATATGATAGATTAGGCTATTTGGCTTGGAATTTTATATTTTATAACTTTTTCAAGCTTATAAATAAGCCTATCTTAAATTCATAGAGTGGGAGGATGGAAATGGATTTTATAGATTACTATGTTATAATTCTATTCTTCAACGTATAGCACATTCTTCAACTCATTTTTCTACAATAAAAATACAACATATAAATATATATCCCTTACATATATAACAATAAATATACAAATATATTCCATATACAACTATATTAGCTTAACCAATCTATATCTAAATTATAATTATTAAAATGAATTCAATTCTAAAGATCCAAATGGCCCGTGCTATACTGCACGGCCTGTCAATAGCTAAGGAGGATGCGCTCCTTAATTCGTTATCTACGAACTGTTCTGAGGGAATTAGAATCTCTGTGATCTGTTGCTTGAGCTTAAAAGATTGCTCCCGAAAGTGGTAGTAGTAGTTGGTATGAACCCCTGTTATTATCAGTATTAATTGTAACTGCATTTATTTTCAAACCGAAAATGGTACTGATTTATTTGTGCCCTGTTATCAGTATTAATTGTAAGTGCATTTACTTTCGAACCGAAAATGGTACTGATTTATTTGGATCGGCAAGAGCAACATATATATACTCCATAAGGGCTCATTCGGTTACCAGGAATCATTCCCCGGAACAATTCCTACCCGGGTTTACTTGACTAATTTATATAATCTTTGATCAGTTGGAGCAATTACCCGGGCTAACCGAATGAGCCCCAAAAGGTAGCAGATTTGTTCTACTCCTGCAGGTTCAGAGGTTCAGCTGAACAAATTTGCAACTACAAGAAGGAAACCATCGACCTTCCAGGCAAGTTCCAAACCAACAAATTTGCAACTACAGCTAAAGAAGTAAAACAAACATCGGCCTTCCAGGTAAGTTCCAAACCGCACAAGAAACTTTGAAAACCTCGATGCAAAACGCCGAGGTTTTTAGCGCATTTGGACCCACGTGCCGCCGGCCGGCCGGCCGGTAGCCCCCTACCCCACCGGTCGCGTCGCCTCGCCGGCGCACGCACGCAGACATCAACCCGTTACCCGTACCCGTCCGCGCGCGAGCCGCGAGCAGTGCCACCTCCCCACCGCGTCCGCGTCGCCGAATACCCACGGCCCACCGACCGTCCGACCCCCCGCCCCCACGATTTTATCCGTTCCTCGCTCGTCTCTCCAGCGAAGCCACCATCTCCCCATCCCACGTTCGCCACGTGCGCGCCACCGCCCCACCGCGTCCGCGTCGCCGGCCATACTCCGTCGCCGCGAACGAGATCACGGGCCCCAGACTCTTCTTCCCTCGTTGTGGGAACGGAGCGTGCGAGGAGGCGGCGAGGGGTTGGTTGCGCGGGCCGACCATGGGGATGCTCATCCGGCCGGGGCCCGCCGCGTCGCCTCTCCCCATCGCCTCCTCCTCCTCCTCGTCCGCCCACGGTATCGCTGACGCCTCTCTGCTCGCCCGCTAGGCCGTCTCAGGGGGGGAAGCCACGGTGCTGATCTTATCTTATCTATGATTTATTGGTTGGTTCGTAGTGGCGGCCGTTGGCGGCGGTGGGGCGAGGACCTTGCGGCATCGGGTGTCGGTGGCGGTGTTCCGGTCCCCGAGTACGCAGGTTTTGGCGACGAGGTGGCGCCGGCGGAGAGGTTTGGTTGTGTGGTCGGATGTCGTCGCTGGTGGCGCAGCCGCCGCGGATGCTGGGGATTCGACGCCGGCGCTGTCAGGTATCCAGCTTGCTGAGTATGTTAAAATGTCTTCAATCGTTTTTTAGATGGACGTGAGATGTCCGGTAAATGACCTCTCACTTTATGAGAAGAGTTAATGTGAGAGGGGCTAAGCGTGACCCCTCTCATGAACTCATGATTGCAAAAAGTTAAATGCCCCAAGTTATGGAGTGCGGAAATCTTTGCAAACCTGCAGTGCCTGAATCGCTGTTGCAAATGCTCAGCAGATTCATAATGCAAAAACAAACAGTCGTTTGGTTCCTATGATTAAATACTATCAACTATGGTTACAACCGGCACTCCCATCTAACTGAAAGGCGTCATTGCATTTTTCAACAATAGAAATAGGGACACATCTGGCAGTGTGTAACCTTTTAGACACCTTATAGCATGGTGTAGCAGTACTGCACCATTGTGTTTCACTGTTTCAGGAATGTAGAAGAATCAATAGATGCAGGTACTAGTTGTGTCTCATGCTTATTGGAAAACATGTGGTCATGTACAACATGGCGACAAATAGTTTTTGTGAAATGAATTGTCCAGAGAAAAATGCAAATATCAAACTATAGATAGAATTGGATCTCCTTGTGCTAACTTGAAATTATTTTAACAGGCGTGCAATTGGTTTCAAGAGTCAGAGGGGTTTGCTTCTATTTGGTGACTGCAGTTGCAGCAATCTTTTTGTTTGTAGCTATGGTTGTGGTTCATCCACTCGTGTTGCTATTTGACCGGTACCGTAGGAGAGTGCAGCACTACATTGCGAAGATTTGGGCTACTTTGACAATTTCCATGTTCTACAAGCTTGAGGTTGAGGGAATGGAGAATCTACCTCCAAATAGCAGTCCTGGAGTCTATGTTGCTAACCATCAGAGCTTCTTGGATATTTATACCCTTCTAACTCTAGGGAGGTGCTTCAAATTTATAAGCAAGACCAGTATCTTTATGTTCCCTATTATAGGGTGGGCAATGTATCTCTTGGGTGTGATTCCTCTGCGGCGTATGGACAGCAGGAGCCAGCTGGTATGAGTAAACTCATCCCTATTTAGATTATGGTTTACATAAAGTTGTGATGATACTATATTTTTTGGATCATTTATATCATTTAGAGGGACACATAAGGCAGTTTTGTTTTGTAAATTGCCTGCCATGCTCACTTTCTTTCTTCTTCTTTTTGGTTTACACAGCTTTGGCATGAGCTTTAAAACATATATAAGTAAACCAAATAACCAAGTTTATGTAATTCTATTTCCTAACTAGACACCATATTTCAATTTGCGCTCCATGTTCTGCATAACATTGGTTTTGGAAATGCAGGATTGTCTCAAACGGTGCGTGGACTTGGTGGGAAAAGGAGCTTCTGTATTTTTCTTTCCAGAGGGTACTCGAAGTAGAGATGGCAAGTTAGGTGTATTTAAGGTTAGGTTTTACCAAACTATATCTTATTTCTCTGTTCATTATGTTTTTAACTTTTTCTTGGGGCAGTGACATGCTGTCATAATTTTTCTCAGCGTGGCGCATTCAGTGTCGCCGCAAAGACCGGAGCTCCTGTGATACCTATTACTCTTATCGGAACTGGGAGATTGATGCCTTCTGGAATGGAAGGAATTCTCAATTCAGGTTCAGTAAAGGTGATTATTCACCGACCTATTCAAGGAAATGATGCAGAAACATTATGTTCCGAAGCAAGGAATGTGATAGCAGACACTCTTCTTCTACATGGTTATGGGGTGAGCACAGGCACTTGAGAATTGAGACAAAGCTCGTTGCAGGTACTGATGCTAACTATCTACCTTGAATTTTCGGGAAGGTTGGCAATTTATGATGTCTGGGTTGCTCTTTGTTGAATAAGTTTGTTTATTTTTTCTCCATAAGGGTTTGTTTATGTACTGTAATTGCATGGGACCTGATATTTGAGGCTGTTATCGACTGCGACAATAGAGTAGACCCTTCAAATAATGGAGTGGTTGAACCTGTTCGCTGGTTGTTTTCTGGGCTGGTAAGCCCGGCTGGTGCTGGTTTGTTGTGAGAGGAAAACACTGTTGGCTGGTTGATAAGCCCTGGCTGAAACCAACAAGCGAACAGGCTGATTGATTAATGTGTTAAAAAAATTATTGATTAACACTGGAGGTGTACCTGCACTTTGTCCTTCCATCCCTTCCTTTGATATAGGAGTATGAATCATTCTTGAGTATGAAACATGATAGGCGGCAACTTTAGATGTCAGAAGATGCAGTGCCTCAAGCAGGTAGCTGGTCCATACTGACAGTGCTCTCAATTGCTTGGTTCAGATGTATGTTCATGCACTAGGGGCCTGTTTCTTGCACTCGCACAGTTACCACGAGGCAACTATACGTACGGTTCCTTACATAGCAGTATTAGACCATTTATTACCACGAGGCAACTATACGTACCTGTTCGTTTGGTTGTGGCTTGTCGTAAACGATCGTAAATTTTCAGCCGGAACAGTATTTTTCTCTCATATAAATCAGCCATCAGTATTTCTTTACGAACCAGCAACGATACGAACCAGCCAACCGAACAGGTTGATGCACCCCTCCACTTGTGCCAATTCTTTGTGGTGTGCAGTCTGTACCTTTTGGTGTTCCTTACGGCCTATGGCAGGTTTTGAGTACTTTTGTCTTCTGTATGTTGCAGATGTAATCATAAAGGCGAGACGGAGAAAACATGGCTTGAATTGGCAGTTGTAACATGTGGTCTAATGTTGTAAACCCTACTTTTTTCTGTTGGTTTGATAGTACAAAGCGATGTAAAAGGCAGAGGCCGTCTTCATTGGATGGAAAATGAAGCCCACGTGATTTTTTGCCATTTAGCAATGGAATTCGCCCTCCGGATTTTGACATAGTCATGCGGGCCGGGCACTCTAAAAAACACCTTGTTTCAAAGCTATACGCTGGAGCATCAAATCCTGGGAAAGAAGCCGGCTTTGGCTTTTTCGGCTTATTTTTTCAGCCGAAACAATATTTTTCTTCCACAATATTTCAGCATAAACAGTGTTTTCTAGCATAAACGATAAATAATCCATACCAGCCGAGACATTTCTTTCGCTGTGTGGAGATGTAACCGTCCGGTGGCTTCCTGACAAGACTTGTCGATTTGTCCTTTTCCGCTATGCTTGCTGGTGTTCTTGTTTCGTTATTTGCTGGCCTCTTGTCTGCGTCTTGGTATAATGGCTTTGTGATCATAAATGGTTGTCGGTAGAGATGTTGTGTTTAGTTTAGCTTCTGCTTTTAAAAAACAGAATGCTTTTTCTAGAAGTAACTATTTTCGTATAGTATAATTTTCGTAGTATTTTGGATCCTACTTTTGGATTTTTGGTTTTCCAAACGAGTGGAAATAGAGAGGCGTTTAACACCTGTTTTAAGGGAGAAAGAGAGAAGGTACTCCCTTCGTAAAAAAAAAATATAATTCTCATTTTTTGAAAAGTCAAACAGTTTGAATTTTGACTAAAATTATGAACATTCATAATACAAAATAAATACCATTAGGTTAGTTATAGAATATATTTTTATAATAAATTTATTAGAGACATAAATACTAGTACTATTTACTATAAACTTAATCAAAGTTAGGCTAGTTTGACTGGTAAGGATCTCATAATTGTATTCTTTTGTGGGCAAAAGGGTAGGTTTTTCATAGTTTTAACCAACTATTTTACAACTTTTTTCATAGCACATAGCTTATGATAGCTTTTTTTATAGTTCACATCATTCTCTGATAGTTCGATGGAGAGCAGAGCAGGGACGGAGCGAGCCACCCTGTGCGTACGGGGTGTCCGAATTTAACCGTCACACCGAGGGGGGAAAAGAAGCAAAAGGTGATGGTTCGATGGACAGAGGGAGTAGGTTTTTCATAGTTGTTTTAACCAAATATTTTACAACTTTTTTCATAGCACATAGGTTATAATAGCTTTTTATAGTTCACGTCATTCTCTCGGTGCTCACTAGAGGAGAAAAAAAGAAGCAAAAGGTGGTGGTTCTACGGAGAGCAGAGCAGGGACGGAGCGAGCCAGCCTTCGCGTAAGGTGGTGGTTCGATAGAGAGCAGATCAGGGACGGAGCGAGGATGTCGGATCCGGTCTACGCGTTGCTCTGCGCTCCGCCGAGCCAGCACCTTTGCCCCAAGCTTGGGATGACGTGGGCCACCGCTACGAGGCCCGGCGAGGGGCAGCTGGCCGGGCACGTCGTTAAGCTGGTCGCGTCCGGCGAAACGCTCCGGTATGGTGCTAAACCAAACGGCGGCGATCCAATGCAGGACTTGTGCAGGCGAGAAATCAGAAATGCAATCGGAGACGGTGCTAAGCAGCTGTCGTCACGGGCACGGTTCCGCACCCCGCAATCCGCACCGCCTTCGATCGGATCCGGTGGCTCCGCCTCTGGTAAAACGTACGACAGGGAAGTGAGAAGAGGAATCTTAATCCTAATCCGTTTGTATATAAGCTATTACAAATTTTTAGATCTTGATATGACTATATATACGTAGAAATTCTATGTTGTAATTATCAATATTCAGATAAATAAAGAATAGTCTCCGTATCTTATGTTTACTTGTTGTTCTACTTTCATCTACTATGTTAAATCATGAGAGACGAAGAGGAAAAGATCCGAACCTCTAGCGACATGTTTTATAATACGTTATCAGCACGACAAACTCTACGTCAACATCGCCGTTGAAGCCGCCGCCGACCTTTGACGTCGACGCTCATGCTGATGTCCCTGCCACGACTACTTCAACGACGTTGACATCCTGACGTTGTTAGCGGAACAGATCTACTAGCTCTACCTGCAACTAATCGCATCGATATACACTATCGTCATCAAACAAACGATTCTACGACAATGCCAAACATCCTACGCGGTATGTATCTACTAACCACTACCCTATACGGGTGAGGTAGATTAAATTAACATCATCTGCGATGTTTGAATCGATCTCTTTGAATCGTAAATCGTTTGTGAGCTAGCCATCAAGCCTGTCTACATATATTATTCTCTTGAATAATTGAACTGTACAGGAAATACACATGTACACGAAAGTACGGACATACACACACGGCCGGTACACCAAGAAGAATATACGCATGGATACATGCTCCTGTCACGAAGATCACTGCATGTCTGCATTGCAGAGAAATCGATCTTGCACGATCACTGTCGTGCGACCCTGAGCCGCATGTTCAGTACCGATCGGCCATGCATCAAGCTGAATTATTTTGATTTTAATTTATATATAATACATGCATACAGTAGCGCATATATATATATATATATATATATATATATATATATATATATATATATATATAGACACACACACGGTATAGGTCACGGAATAACTTATTCTATGGACACCTTGATTTACGATAATGTTTGTACCAATTTACGATAATGACAATACATATTTACGATACATGGGTTACTATAATTCAAGATGATACTTACTATAATGATATAGTAAATCACTTATGAGGGAGTTACCATAATCTCGTAAATTAGTATAGTAATTATCGTAACTCAAAGTGGCCACAGAATAATTTATTCTGCGGCCAGCTATAGAATAGTACGTCTATATATGCGGACATGCATTGATGCATAGAAGAAATGAATAGTACGTCTATATATGCGGACATGCATTGATGCATAGAAGAAAAATACGCATAGCACGGCAGATGAAAGTCAAAAACCGGAAGTTATGCCGAGCTGTATATGTACTAGATGTTCTTCGCCGGCCAATTGCTACTGACGAGTGGGAGCATCTGTATATGCACGAGCCTCAAGGCTTCAGTGCTACTGCTACCAGGTGTTTTTCGCTGAATCGACAATCGAATACCAAGTATAAATGGAAATCGGTGACGATTTATATCTCTAGCGTTGATACTCGAAACGTCCCGTTCTCGTTGCTGACTTGAAGTCGACGACCTCCTTCGTGATCTGGAGCAAACCAGCATGTTCGTCTCCATGAACGTTGCACCTCCCGACGACCCGACATCAGCATCAACATGCGTGTTCTATGGCTCACAGCTGGTTTGAAATCGGTGTGCACGGTAATGATGTCCCGAACGCATCACCACCACGCATCGTGTCGGGGTTGCATGGCCTAGGCCATGGTATTTGAACTTGAACGCAGGACCCCTATCTCTTAGGGCTAGCCAGAATACGGAGTAGAATTAAATAAGAAATAATCAGCTAAAATAAATCTGGATTATGCAAAGAAATCACAGTGGCATTGAATTAAGCAAATAAGCACTCTTTCCTGCAGAATAGTTTGTGTATGTTATTTACAAACATTTGTTTATTGTTTATATATACGCTATGCGTTAATATTCTTATGCTCTTTTGAATGCATTTATCTATCACACATTATGAATTATATATCATGTAATTGCAAGAATAAAATCTTGAATGATTACACTAGAAACACGATATAAGGTGTATGAGCTCTCTTAATCCTACAGATCTTAGACTTATCACCCTTGAGGGACTCATATTTGTTTTTCCTAGCATAATGAATTTTTGGTATTATTTTTGAAAATTGCATATACCATAATCCTAAAAAATGTTAGGATACTTCTAAGAATATTTTGAATAACCGCCCACTACATTTTGCATCTTGCTACTTGTTTACATGTAGTAAACTTATATGCACATGATCCAATTTATGTTAATATATGCATGCCTCAAAAGAAGAAATTTCATGGAATCACTCTGAATAGTAGAATTATTTGTTACGGTCATTATTAAATCCATGTAGGATATTTTGCTACCACTGAAGTGCAGTGAACTCAGGATATATATATTTCCTGATTACTCTCTAGAATGAGTATATGGCCGAGAGAAATAACAAATGCATTATGGGACTCACTGCATGAGAAAAATCCCAAATTATGATTACAGAATATCATGTTGCATTGAAAGTCAAATTTTCAACCTTGTATGCCTATAGATTTAGGTATAATGCTGCTCTATAAACAATAGCTTGAAGCTTGGTATTAAATGTTTAGAAGACAAGATGGTAAATAAGATTTTGTCAATGTATATTATCAGCTTTGACTATGTGGCTTGCATATGTTACACCCGTTGAAGGCTTGTGACTGTATATCATAACTATTGAATAAAGCATGAAGCTACCGCCTATCATGTATAGAAGTTAAGGCACGCGGGAATGGATATTATTTATAATATTTAAGGGGTTTTCTTGAAAAAAACTTAAATCATGTGCTTATAGATTTGTTGTCTTTGAAATTACTATCATGAAGTATTGGTGGTGCTTTAAGTTTTAGTTTTCGTTAAATTAAGTGGTTCTTGTATACTCATAGAAGAGTTCATGGTTAATTTATTAGCTTGAAGACTAATATGATATATTTAATATTCTTAGTTGCAATTCTTATTTGAAGTAATATATGTTAACTTCTCATGGAACAAATTAGACTTATATGTTTCACATATAAACAATTGCCATTTTTGCCTATCTAAATAAGTTTTGTATTAATTTTATCCATAAATAAGCTTCAGTTAACCATGAAGGTTATAGTTCTTTGTGCACTACTACCATGTAGGTAGAAGGGGAATTGAATTTTCTAGAAGTACATGAACAATTGGACTATACTGGCATATTAACTGATCTTAGAAGGATTGATTTAGCCAAGAAATAGTATAATCCTAAAAACTAAGTATTTAATACTTTAGCCCATAAACTGTCCTACCCTGAATATTTTGTTGTACACTGAATAGTACAAGGATATGTGAATCTCATGCCTGAGCCAATGAATACTAGAAGTATGATTAGATTCTATGGAACATTAGAAATGATTATTCATAGATAATGCATGAAGCACATTACTACTTGAAGTAATTAAGGCATTAAAAGAGGGAGGGATTTTGGGTAAAGGCATAAGAAAATGTGGGTAATATATATTTAATAGGCATAGCCTTACTAAATCTATCTTTAAGTGCATGTATCAGAACTTGAAGTCCTAGCCGCGTTCCTTCCGGCCGAGTTAACTTTCTCTACATTTCACTAATTGCAAGGAAGCTTGTACCTTTACATTGTGTTGTTATCTATTACGTTGGATTGAATACCAACATTCAACATTACACATGAATGTGTATCACTATGTTGTGCTCTCGTTAAGTTGCAACTATCTTCCCTCCTACATAAATATTAGCATGGAAGTTATATTTGTAGCTTGTAGCTACTATTTTATCCTTCGTAATCAAATTGGCTAGCTAGCATGTTATGCCAAAATAATTTTTATTGAAGTAATGAATATGTTGCTTTCTAATGCATTGCATGCATAAGCAATACGATTGATCTAAGGTCAAGCAGCCAGAGATCAGGGGGAGAGTTAATATGAAATTAGCTCAATGGAGACTAAATTGATGGGATGAATAATTGTGGAATTAAGATGGTAGATAACACACTTATGATGATTTGGGATTTATGAAGAAAAGGCATTTGGGGGATTTTTGTATTAATAGCAATTACAATATTCTAGTAGAAATTTCATGTGAATATGAACGTTGTGTTATACATTTGAAGTATATGGTCCAATTTTTATGTATGAGTACTTGATCAATTTTTTAGGCTAAATAATAAAGAAGCTAGATAATGAAATAGTTTTTAAAACTATGATATGTGCAAATCAAGGGGAGAACATCCCTGAGTTTGTAGGAACGCTGAACATTCTTAAGTGCACTTTATGCATTCTAGCTCACTGCATTTACTGTATAATAACCCCCGTATTTAAATGTGTGCATGAATATTTCCCATAAAATTTTATTTTATCATAGCATACATAAATGGGCCTCCGCTTGTAGTCGGAGATACATGAATTTGAATTATTTTAAGCCTATGATAGGGGATATCTTTCGAAGTATGCTATTAATGATCTAATATTGGCATTAGGGGGAGAGAAAGCCTATTATTTTGAATGCCAAATATTATTTCTATGGAAGGAAAATGACCTTAAGAGAAAAAAATTGCTTGAAGCTTGAAGCAGGAATAGTATCATGCACTAAATCAAACAAAAGTTTGACTAATGCTCTTGTGAAGCATGAAGTGAAGCATATGCCAGATATTTTGAAAATGAGAGGAATAACTTGAAGTTATAAATCAAAATTTGTGTTTACTAGTAGTAAACTAAATGTTGTATACTATACTATAAAGCTAAAATCTACGGGGATGCCTGTGGGTTCTAGTTTAGTGTATACTTGTTAAATAAAATAAGAACAAACTCCTTCATTCTCATGAAGAGAATGCCTCATGAAGAAGGTTAAGCACCTCATGAAGAGGATCATCATGAAGATGAAATCCAACACACTAAGCACGCGCATCATTAGTGTTGGGTATGTAGAACAACAAATCATCTCTTATTTGGAAAATGACAAAGAGTTAGAATAATCTCACCATTGTGAGAATATTGGGAGAAAATAATAGCTGTCGACAATGCTACCTCTATAATTGCAAATGTTTATCTTATGAGAACTTGGATCCAGAAAATAAAGTCCATGGCAAAGTCGCTTACAGCGATTATATCAGGTCAATGAAGAAAGCAATTGAGGGTGAATCTCCTACTAAGAAGAAATAAATGTTCTGCTATATCTCTGGTAATTGAATTGAATGATTATGGAATATGCAATTAATAAGTGGATTATGAAAATCCATATAATTCCTAAAGAATATAAATCGCAACATACGAAAATTAAACCTCATACAACTATTAAGAAGTCCAAGGTAGAATATATTCATGAATGAATATTGAAGTCTCAAGAAGAGCTGTCCTAGAAGGAATAGAGTCATCGAATGACTTTGTAGTGAATAACACTATCTCATTTGTATATCACATAATATTTTCTCATGTAGTAGAGAATATATCTCATAGAAAAGAAATGTTATTCACCGAAAATGAGAACATCCTGGAAGGAGTTAATCCAAGAAGGATTTCTCAATCAATTCTTGAATAAACACCATTAATCTGTGAAGTGAATATAGACCCGAGAGAAATAAAGTGAGGAATCTTAAACACCATGAAGATGCCATACAAACACTCAGAAAGTGTACATTGTAAAGCTAGCAATGAAGTGTTGATATCCTCTAAATACCATAGAAGGTATAAGAATAATGGTGACTTTGGCAATTGAATTATCCCCTAAATGCTAAATGCAAGACTGAATTTATTAATTAGTGGTATAATCAAAATCCTGAAGATTTATAGAATAAATAATTCAAAAATCCACTAAGGAAGAATTATAAGTATTCAAACTCTAGTATAAGTTTGATACACTATCTAGAAGATATTGAATATTGTAACTTATTTACCCCCATAATCATATGAAAGGACTTATTACCCTGAAGGATAAAATTTATTTGTTTTGCACAACTAATAAGTGGTCATTATGCACAAAGCATATTGCTCTTGTTTATACCCATATTATAATTCATAGAAGATTTTTGAAAGAAATAATTCATAGAAGAATTATGAGCCAACTTTTGAAAGATATAGTATTGTGGTACTGCATACCATTAATTAAGCACACGATTATGAAAAGTGTAATTTGAACAATGAAGTTCAAAATATGGCTTTATGAGAGGAGCATATTTGATTGAATCTACCTTTAAGGTAAACCACTAAAATTACAAATATCAAGTAGATTGTATTTGCTAAAACACTGAAGTCCATGTATAGATTATAAAGATCATTATCTATTCATGAAGAATAGAATATCTTGAACAATGAATGACCGAGAAGGTTAAATGTTGTACTCTTTTTTTTCTACGTGAGTTTTTACTTGAAGGTTTCTCACACAAGGTTTTTAATGAGACAACATGTGCAATACAACTAACGAGTGTGATGTACTCTTTTATCCAAAAACCGTTTTTCCCACTAGGTTTTCGGATGGAGTTTTTAATGAGGCATGTGCATATCGTGGTAATAGCTCAAGGGAGAGTGTTGTAAAATATACGAACTCTATCCTAGAAGGAAAGGAGAAGAAGGAATCCAAATACTAGTCCGTTTGTATGTGGGCTCTTACCAAACTCTTAGGCCTTGGCAGGACTATATATGTGTGAGAGCTCTATGTTGTAATTACCAATATTCAGAGGAATAAAGAATAGTCTCCCTATCTTGTGTCTACTTGTTCTTCTACTTTCATCTACTATGTTGATCATGAGAGACAGAAAGGAAAAAGTCCAAACCGTTGGCAACACGTTTTATAACACCTCCCACATGATGTCCGCGTCAACACGTGTACGCAAAGGCGGCGGGACGACGATATGATGCGGTGATGCCCCGGGAGGCTAGGACTGCAAATGAATACGAAAAGGGCAATTGCAAGGGGATTCAGAGTTGGTGTTTCGCACCTTCGCCCCCCTAACAACTCATGTCTCCCCTTGGCTCAAAAAAAGAGAAAACAACAACTCATGTCTCCCCTCGATCGGAGTCGCGTGTCCGCCGCGTTAGTCTAATACGCGCCCGAGAGCCACTGCTGGGCTGAGCAGCCAATACAAACATGGCGCATGCAGTGGCACACGATGAGCTCGCTCGCCGTACGTCGTTCTTGTGCACCATCGTCGGGTCGGTGGAAGCTAGGGCCTATGCCATGCATCTTGGAGCACATGACATGGTCGGTGCTCTGGCATGCGTGTCGTCCGCCTAAGGGCTGAGGTAGCACCCTTACGACGAGGTTACGCCTCGGCTTTGTTGTGTGCTTCGAGCGACGATGATCAGATGATGATCGATCAATCTACTGTACTATGCGCATACGGGCTAGGCCAAATTAATTGGATGTGAGCGAATTGAGGGAGAAATAGAACACACAGATGACTTGCGCCTGTGTTGCAAGGTTGGTATTGGATCATCCTCTCAATCTTCAGGCGAACGCATGTGATAGAAATTCTGGAACCTCTAGGTGCAGATCAGTGGATAAAAGCATAACTTAGATGGGAGACTTGGTGATGTACCTTGCCATGGCATGGCGTGACGCGCCTCTAGTGCCATAGATGAGGTAGCAGCGTAGTGGTCACTAGGGTTAGAGTCGAGAAAGCCGTGCAGGCGTGGTCTAGTGGCAGCGGCGAAGGCGATGGCGCTTCTCGTTGCTTACAGCGCGCCCTTCTAGATCAGACTAGGGCTAGGACATGGCGGGGCGCTGGCGGCTGTGGTGAACCTCGTGTCTCGAGCCCCAACCCTCACCTCCTATTTATTGCACTACGCGATGGGGGCCCATCAGCTAGGAGAACGGATGGACGCCCTCGATCAGGCCATGGATCAAGGGCCTAATTAGCCGTTGGGCCAACTGGTGGAGATCAATCTAGCATTCTCCCCCTTGATCTCACCTTATGACTTAAACTTAACTTACTTTATCTTTTTCCTATTCCATCGCAGATCAGTGCATAGAGCGTGCCTCATCGTCACGGTCATTTATCATTAGATTAAACAACTACAATGCACCTCTCTGTTTTGAAATGGATTCTCAACTAGGCCCTTAGTATCCAGAAATCATAGGCTTTTCCATAAACCCAGGTCAACTATGTGTTCTTTGAACGCACTGGGTAGTTAGCCTTTGGTAAGCGGATCCGCAAGTACTTGCTTGGTACTTATATGCTCAATGCTTTCAAAATGATTCTAGATTTTCTCTTTTACAACATATAACTTAAAGTCAATGTGTTTGGCAGCACACTTGACATGTTGTCTTAGGAGTTAACTACTTTAAATGGTTATTGTTGTTGACTACCATTGTTAAATCTGGTACATATTCCCTTAACCACTTTTGCCTATTCCTTAAGCCTCATGTCAAGCTATACTATGGTATGCATCACTGATGACATCACAACTGTTTCTTTGGAGCTTTTTCACAATAATACTTCAACTGCGAGTGTTAGCAACTAATGTGGATTTCACTACACATCTCACCAAGACTTAACATTTGTACCCTTAACTATTTGAGAGTACTTGTTCTTTCTTACTCAGCATGAGGCATATGATATTTTGCAAAATTGCGAGACATTCTCAACTCCATTCCAGTGATCTATATCTAGACTGGACTTCTACCAAAATATCTTGTATACGTAAAACTACGTTAGGGTAAGTTCTTACTTGTACTTGTACACTCATCAAGCTTCCAACAGTTGAAGCATATGGAACCATGTTCATTTGATCGATCTCATATCGGTTCCTGGAACACTTAAAGTTCCCAAATCTATTACCCTTGACTATGGGAGCAGGTGTAGGTTTACTCACATGCATACTTTATTTCTTTATAATCTTTTCTAAGTATGCCTTTGCGATAGTCCTAAAACCCTATTTTCTTCTATCTCAATGAATTTTGATTCCTAGAACCAATGACACTTCACCAAGATCATTCACATTGAAACTTGAGGACAAAACTTCTTCTCCAATGACAAATTAACATCACTACTAGTGAGTAGAATGTCATCTATTCACAGGATGTGGAAAATGAATTTACCATTCTTGAACTTCGCATAAATGCTATTGTCCTTCTCATTTTCTTTAAACCCAAACTTGCTTATCGTTTCATCAACTTCAAATACTACTGTCTAGATACTTACTTTTAACCCATAAATGGATTTCTATAGGCGGCATCCCATATGTTCTTTTCTTCCACAACAAAACCTTTTGGGTTGTGCCATGTAAACGTTTTCATACAAATCCTTGTTGAGAAATGTCGTCTTTACATCCATCTGATACAACTCTAAATCGTAATGTGCCAACAACGCCATTATGATTCTAAAAGAATCCTTGCATGAGACTAGAGAGAAAACTCTCATCGTAATCTATTCATTCTCTTTGCGTAAAGCCTTTTGCTACAAGTCATGCTTTATATCTTTCCACATTCCCTTTGGAGTCATATTTTGTCTTGTAGACCCTTTCACAGCCGACTGTTTTGGCTCCATTAGGAATTTCTTCTATGCTCCATTAGAAATTTCTTCTAAGTCCCAAAATATCATTGGTATTCATCAAATTCATTTTAGCTTCCATAGCTTCTTGCCATTTCAACGAGTAAACGTTTCTCATGGCTTCTTCAAATGAGGTGGGATCACCCTCCATTTGAATTTCTTTACTAACATAGACTTTATAGTCATTAGAAAAACTAGTTTGCTAATTCTGAGACCTACTAGGGCCTCAGCTACTGGCACTTTCATATGGGGCTATTATTGCTCTTTATTGCCAAAAGGCAATTGATTCTACAGGCTCCTGTATTATAAGATCCTTGTTTACATTATTCATCTTCTTTGAAGAGCTAACAATAGGTGTTGTATTAGTCATACAACATCAACAGGTATTGATAAACTTGTTGCTCCTAAGTCACTGGAGTGGACACACAGCTCCTCTTCTCTTCAAGTCTTAGGTCTCTACATACCTCTACATACCATGCTCCCCTAGATCTTCCCATCTTTTCCAAAGATGGTGTATCTTCAAATATCTTATTTTGGATTTAATCTGTTAAAACCTCATATGGCGTTTTAAGCACCACCTTAACATCTTTGAGGCTGACTACGCTATCTTCCTATCAAAACTTTAAAAGGCCTAGGAATTTAGATATTTCTCTGCTTAGGGGTATCATTGCTGTGACCGCTGTACTCCTCCAATGGTTTCATCTTAGTTAATCTTTATCTCACTCTTAATGAAGAGTATCTTTCTTAATTGGTCTTTATCTCACTCTTAATGAAGAGTATTTTTCTTAAATGATCTTAATATTCTCCCCTCTTGAAATATGGCATGAACTTTACTGCCATAATTTCAAGAACTATTCAGAAAACCTGTGAACGAGAAGACACTTATAACTTACTTCATTCACATGATTATGTCATGTAAATAAAGTTATTTCTTGATCCATTTCACTTCAAGAATTCAACGAGGTCTTTCATTAGCAGTACTTTTGCAAGTCACGCTTGCATCTTTTCTTATCCTTTGGTTAGTATTGACCATGACGATGCATTTTTATTGTCCCATGGTCAATACTAGGACAGCATAAGAGCTACCTAAACTTCTCTCGCTATGCGGGATACAAAATAGATGAATCATCACAAAACTTCTCCCATCATGCAGGATTGACTAGCATAAGTACTATGCCAAAACTTCTCTCCATGCGGGATAAATCTATATATAAACATGCATGCTTAATCCAACATTGGTCAAATTAGACATGCATGCTACTTATTGCAACTCTTATCATAAAACATTCACTTATACTTCATTTTCCAATTAAATCTTCCCGTTGGTTCCAATTTAATTAGAAAATTGGTAAACTAACAAAAAATAGTCCTGAACTGGCTTGACTCAAGCCTTTTCTTTCACATAGCCCAGCATTGTAGCCCGTTGGCATACAACCGAGTGATCTCGTCAGTTAAAAATAAAACATACAAGATGCTTCTGCATCAATTCTACATCACCGTTGGGCAGAAAATAGAATTAATACATAAAACTCATAAATTAACTTGGAAGATATATAACTATTCTTTAAAATTAAATTCTCCCGTTGGTTCAAATTTAATTAGAAGATAATCAACATCATTGCAACGAAAACTTGATAATAAAATACATTCTTTTAGTTCAACAACATTTCTTGGTTTTTGTCTACTCTATGAAAAATTGACCATGTTGGTGTAAAATTTATCAGAGATTTAAACTTCAACCTTAAACTCATTATAATAATGTTATCATCAACGTTGGTCAGAAAATAATAATACCATAATTTAACATGAACAAATCAGACTACTCCTCTAATTTAAACTTTCCCGTTGGTTCCAATTTAATTAGAGGATAAACATAATAATAATTTACTAAATATAATTGCTCTTCAAATTAAATTCTCCCATTGGTTCAAATTTAATTAGAAGATAATAAACATTAAACTTTGCAGCGAAAACATGAAAAATTGTTTATCTACTTTTTAGAAGTATCTCATTGTACTCATCTACTCTTTGAACAATTTATCCCGGTGGTTCAAAATTGAATAGAGATGAAAAACTAATCAAAATTCATCAAAATTCATTTCTAAAAATAAATAAACAAATTTATAGCCTTTACTATGCTTCGGCCCACGGCCAACTCGCCAACGCGCCCGACCCAGTGGCCTGCTTTGCCAGTGTGCTCGCGCTCACTCCCCTATGCCCAGGCTACAACCTGGGCCTGGGCTAGGAATCTCCTTCCCCGCCTGGGCCTGAAGTGGCCAGTGCAATCTGAGTCATTGATCCCGAAAGAACAGCCGTTTGCGCTCCTCGGCGGAACAAAAACGCCTGGCCAGTCGTGTGCCCTAGAACCCTAGCTCATTCACCCTCCCCTTTCTCTCTCTATGCCTCGGTGGCCAGCTTTCTGTCCCCTTCTCCCCCAAAACCACAGTGGCCAGAGAGAAAAGAAAACCCATGTCGCCTGAAAGCTCTAGTTTGGTTTTGGTTAATTGATGAAACCCTAAGTGCTAACCTAGTTTATCAAAGTAATTATGAGATAGGTAGCATTACTCCAAGTGATGAAGCAATGGCAAAGATTATGATGATGGTGGTGGCATGGTGATGATCAAATGCTTGAACTTGGAAAAGAAGAAAGATAAAAACAAAAGGCTCAAGGCAAAGGTATAAATAGTAGGAGCCATTTTGTTTTGGTGATCAAGACACTTAGCGAGTGTGATCACATTTAGGTTAGATAGCCGTACTATTAAGAGGGGTAAAACTCATAACAAAATGCGGTTATCAAAGTGCCACTAAATGCTCTAACTCATTGCATATGCATTTAGGATCTAGTGGAGTGCTAACACCCTTGAAAATGCTTGTGAAAATATGCTAACATATGTGCACAAGGTGATACACTTGGTGGTTGCCACATTTGAGCAAGGGTTAGAAACTTCACCGGTGGAGTGTCCGCCCGTAGAGTGCGGACAGCCCGATGGTGCCACTGGCGCCCTAGACAGAAAAGACAGGGGTTCATAGAGTGACCGGACGCTGGTGGTGCAGTGATCGGACGCTGGATTCAGAGTCCGGTCAGTAGCAGCAGTGAGCACGCATCTTGGTCTTGTGACCAGATGTTGGCGCGAAGAGTGACCGAACACTGGTTGGGTGTGTCCGGTCAGTGCTGACGTACGCTGATGTGAGGTGCATAGAGGAAACGTTGAGTGACCGGACGCTGGGTGTGTCTGGTCGAGCATGACTGGACGCGTCCGGTCATAAAATTTTGTGTTTGGAACCTTACTGGAAACGACCGGACGCTGGGGTCCTACGTCTAGTCACTTTCTAACTGACACGTCCGGTCATCACTTGACCGTTGAAATTGGGCGATCGGCGTTTGAAGCCGATGACACGTGGCAAGCATCGGGTGACTGGACGTTGGGGTCATGCATCCGGTCGAACTAACCGGAGCGTCCGATCACCCCATGTTGTGCCCAGTGAAGGGGTAC
Source organism: Miscanthus floridulus (assembly GCF_019320115.1). Classification (NCBI taxonomy): domain Eukaryota; kingdom Viridiplantae; phylum Streptophyta; class Magnoliopsida; order Poales; family Poaceae; genus Miscanthus; species Miscanthus floridulus. The sequence continues at coordinate 59,855,529 of NC_089581.1, read as the reverse complement.
AATGGCTCTATTTCATGGGGTCTTCTATTTAAGCCCCATGGCTGGCTCAAGCTCACTCTCTTGGACATTTTGCATTGACATAGCAACCTTGTGAGCTTAGCCAAAGTCCTCACACTCATCTCCATCATTGTTTCATCATCATTGTGAGATTGGGAGAGAATCCAAGTGCATTGCTTGAGTGATTGCATCTAGTGGCACTTGGCATTTGTGTTTCGCTGCGGGATTCACTTGTTACTCTTGGTGGTTGCCGCCACCTAGATGGCTTGGAGCAGTGAGGATCGTTGAGCAGAGGTTGGTGATTGTCTTCGGCTCTGATCGTGGTGATTGTGAGGGGTCTTGTGCCTTCCCCGACGGAGAGCCGAAAGGTAACTCTAGTGGATTGCTCGTGTCATTGAGTTACCTCACTAGTGGGTAGGTTCTTACAGTGTCCAATTGTCTGGATGAGGTTCGTGCAACACCTCTTAGCCACCGAACCACTAAGTGTTGGTCTACTCAACGGGGACTAGCGTGCTGGCAAGCACGTGAACCTCAGGAGAAAAATTGGTTGTCTCTTGTCCTTTGGTATTCTCCCGGTGTTTGATTTAGTATTCATCTTGTGATTGGTTCACTCCTCTACACGGTGGTATAATCACCCTACTCACTCATTTATATTCTTGCAAACTAGTTGTGGCAAGCTCTTTAGTGTAATTAGAATTGAGAGCTTGCTTTGTTATTTTAAGTTCATCTAGTGGAGCTCTTTAGAGTAGCAAGATTGAGAGGTCTTAGTGAGTAGTAACATTGCAAGTTGTGTGCCTAGTAATCATTGCAACTAGAATTGTTGGATAGGTGGCTTGCAACCCTTGTAGAGCTAGAGCAAGTTTGCATTTCGCTCTTTGTCATACTAATCAAATTGCTCTAGTTGATTTGTAGACTTTTAAATAGGCTATTCACTCCCCTTTAGCCATATTAGGACCTTTTAAGTGGTATCAGAGCCAAGGTCACCATTTGATTGAAGGCTTAACAATCTCGATGTCAAATTATGGCTCAAGTTGTGTTCAACCATGTGGGGGGCAAACCACCGTTCTTTGATGGCACATGCTATGATTATTGGAAGAGAAAGATGAGAATGTATCTTGGTTCAATCAATGATCAAGTATGGGAGGTGACCGAGAATGACTATGCTATCATTGATCCTGATGACCCCACCAACCAAGACAAGACCAACAAGCAATGCAATACAATGGCTCTCAACACCATATACAATGCCATTGATTGTAAGGTGTTTGAGCAAATCAAGGATTGTGAAAGAGCAAATGAGGTGTGGAGGAGATTGGAGGAAACATATGAGGGCACACCGGTGGTGAAGAGTGCTAAGTTGTACATTCTCAAGGATAAGTTGACAAGCTTCAAGATGACAGAAGATGAGAGCATTCCGAAAATGTTCTATCAGTTGCAAGTGATTGTAAATGACTTGAAGGCCTTGGGAGAGAAGATCAAGGATGATGATGTCTCTCATCGGTTCTTGATGTGCTTACCTCCAAGATTTGAGATGTTGAGATTGCTTATCATAAGAGGAGGATTGAAGGAGATTACCCCTAACCAAGTACTAGGTGATGTCATGACCCAAGAGACATACCGTGTGAAAAGGGAGGGGGGTGACAATGACGACAAGAAGGAAGAAGAAGAAAAGAAGAAGAGTATAGCATTCAAGGCTAGCTCATCATCATCCAAGAATAAGGGCAAGTCCAAGAAAGAATCAAGTGATGATGATGATCTTAGTGATATTGATGATGAAGCTATGGCCCTCTTTGTACGCAAGATGGGAAAATTCATGAAGAAGAAGGGCTATGGTGCAAGAAAGAGAAGAGATCACACCAAAAGCAAAGAATATGTGAGAAGATGCTACAATTGCAAGAGGCCCAATCATGTTGTAGCAAATTGTCCCTACAATAGTGACAATGATGAGGATAAGAAGAAGAAGCACAAGAAGGATAAGAAAGAAAAGAAGGAGAAGAGAATGACCTTCCAAAAGAAGAAGAAGGGTGGAGGCTATGTGGTCACTTGGGATAGTGATGGCTCTTTGGATAGTGATGACTCTAGTGATGATGGCAAGAAATCTATCAAGAAAGCACTAGCAAGCATCGCCATCAACAACAAGCCCTCCATCTTCGACACTCCTTCGACACGCCTCATGGCAAAACCTACCAAGGTAAAATATGATGTGAGTGATGATGATGAATGTGAAAATGATGCTTGTAGGAGTGATGATGATGATGAGGAGTACTCCAAGGAGGAGCTCATGGACATGTGTGAGCAAGTGCATACTTGCTTTGAGATGAAGAGAAAGAAGTGCAAGGAATTGAACAAGAAAGTCAAATTTCTTGAGCAATCCCTTGATGAGCTCAATGCCACTCATGAGAGGCTAATGGAAGCCCATGAGAAGCTTGGCAAAGCTCACTCTAAGCTTGAGAAAGCTCACTCCTCTCTCATTGAGCAAATCAAAGAGGAAGCCAAGAAGGAGCAAGTGATTGTATCATGTGATGTGGGACTAACATGTGATCTTATTGATGAATATTTTTATAAGCCCATTATAGTTGCTCCCACTAACACTTCTTGTAGCACTACTACTTCTACTTTACCTTTGAGTGATGGTCTCACTTGTGATGCCTCATTAATGGTGGAAAATGAGACCCTCAAGAAGGAGGTGGATGAGCTCATTCGTGCCTTAGGCAATGCCTATGGTGGAGATACCCGCTTCCTAAAGTGCTTGGGTAGCCAAAGGTTTTCTCTCAATAAAGAGGGATTAGGCTATACCCTCAAGAAAGGTAAGGCAGCCTTTGTTACTCCCAAAGTTAACTTTATGAAGGGTAATGGTCGGTTTTTCAATAGATGCAAGCAAGTTGGGCATGTAGAGCAATATTGCAAGATTAACAAGAACAAGCTACCTATTGTATCCTCAATTAAATTTGATTCTTGTTACATGCTTGTTAAGAGTGCCAATGGTGTGAAGGCTAAGTTCATTGGTACACCAATTGTGGGCCCAAAGAAGAAGGCCATTTGGGTACCAAAGACCTTGGTAATTAACCTTCAAGGACCCAAGCAAGTTTGGGTACCTAAAAAGAATTGATCTTCTTTTGTAGGTTAATTATAAAGCCGGAGGAAGGCATTGGGTGCTTGATAGTGGGTGCACACAACACATAACCGGTGATCCAAGAATGTTCAATTCGATCAATGAAAACAAGAGCAATGAGATTGATAGTATCACATTTGGTGACAATGGCAAAGGCAAGGTCAAAGGGCTTGGTAAGATTGCAATATCCAATGACTTGAGCATTTCCAATGTGCTACTAGTAGAGAGCTTGAACTTCAACCTTTTGTTGGTAGCTCAATTGTGTGATCTTGGTTTCAAGTATATATTTGGTGTGGATGATGTAGAGATTATAAGTGTAGATGGCTCTAACTTGATATTCAAAGGATTTAGATATGAAAAACTATACTTGGTTGATTTCAATGCTAGAGAAGCTCAATTGACAACATGTTTAATCACTAAGTCTAGCATGGGTTGGTTATGGCATAGAAGGCTTGGTCATGTTGGAATGAAACAATTGAACAAGTTGATTAAGCATGACTTAGAGGCTTGAAAGATGTCACATTTGAGAAGGATAAGCTATGTAGTGCATGTCAAGCTAGAAAACAATTGGTCACACACATCCTAAGAAGAGCATGATGAGCACATCTAAGGCATTTGAGTTGATGCACATGGACTTGTTTGGACCAACCACATACACAAGCATTGGTGGAAACAAATATGGATTTGTGATTGTGGATGATTTCACTAGATACACATGGGTATTCTTTCTTATTGACAAGAGTGATGTGTTTGCAATATTCAAACCATTTGTCAAGAGCATTCACAATGAGTTTGAAAAAACCATCAAGAAAGTTAGAAGTGACAATGGTAGTAAATTCAAGAACACTAGAATTGATGAGTTGTGTGATAAATTTAGAATTAGACATTAATTCTCAGCCAAGTACACTCCTCAATCAAATGGCTTAGTTGAAAGGAAGAATAGAACTTTGATTGACATGGCAAGATCAATGTTGAGTAAGTACAATGTGAGTCATTCATTTTGGGCTAAAGCAATCAACATGGCTTGCTATTATAGCAACTGACTCTATTGTCACCCCATGATGGAGAAGACACCTTATGAGCTTTTGAATGGAAGAAAGCCCAACATAGCATACTTTCAGGTTTTTGGTTGTAAATGCTACATATTGAAGAAAGGCACTAGATTGAGTAAGTTTGAAAAGAAATGTGATGAAGGTTTCTTGCTTGGTTACTCCACTACTAGCAAGGCTTATAGAGTTTGGAATTTAGCTAGTGGTACTCATGAGGAGGTTCATGATGTGGAGTTTGATGAAACAAATGGTTCCGAAGAGGAAGATGAGAATCTAGATGATGTAAGAGGCACTCAATTAGTCAATGCAATGAAGAACATGGACATTGGTGATATAAGGCCTAGAGAGGTGATTGATGTTGAAGATAACAAGAATCAAGTGCTCTCTAACTCAAATGTGCAAGCTAGTGGTTCTCATAATCAAGTTCAAGCAAGAACTAGTGATGACAAAGTGCAAGATCAACAACAAGTGGCTAGTTCATTATCTCAACCAAGTGATCTATCAAATGCAAGCAATCAAGTGCAAGTGCTTCAACCAACCAATGTTGCAAGACATCATCCCTTAGACACTATCATTGGTGATATTTCAAGAGGTGTACAAACTAGATCAAGATTGGCTTCATTTTGTGAGCATTTCTCATTTGTGTCATCCATTGAACCTAAGAAAATAGATGAAGCTTTGAAGGATATTGATTGGGTCAATGCTATGCATGAAGAGCTAAACAACTTTACAAGAAACCAAGTATGGGAGTTAGTTGAGAGGCCTAAGGATCATAATGTGATTGGAACCAAGTGGGTCTTTCGGAACAAGCAAGATCAAGATGGGATAGTAATAAGAAACAAATCAAGATTAGTGGCTCAAGGTTACACTCAAGTTGAAGGTCTTGACTTTGGAGAAACATATGCCCCGGTTGCAAGATTGAAAGCAATTAGGATCTTGTTAGCCTATGCTTGTGTCCACAACATCAAGTTGTACCAAATGAATGTGAAGAGTGCATTTCTCAATGGGTACATCAATGAGCTTGTGTATGTTGAGCAACCTCTCGGTTTTGAAGATGAGAAGAAACCCAACCATGTTTATAAGTTGAGAAAGGGTTTGTATGGATTAAAACAAGCACCTAGAGCATGGTATGAGAGATTGAGAGATTTCCTACTCTCTAAGGGATTCAAGATGGGAAAGGTTGACACCACTCTCTTCACCAAGAAGCTTGGAAATGACTTGTTTGTAATACAAATCTATGTTGATATCATTTTTGGGTCAACAAATCAAGATTTTTGTGAGGAGTTTGGCAAGATGATGGCAAGTGAGTTTGAGATGTCCATGATGGGAGAGCTTAGCTACTTCCTTGGTCTTCAAATCAAACAAATAAAGAATGGTACATTTGTGAGTCAAGGCAAATATATCAAGGACATGCTAAAGAAGTTTGGAATGGATGATGCTAAAGCTATTAGTACACCAATGGGAACAAGTGGAAGCTTGGATAGTGATGCTAGTGGCAACATGATGGATCAAAAGATGTATCGGTCTATGATTGGAAGCCTACTCTATGTGACCGCATCAAGGCCGGATGTGATGTTTAGTGTATGTATGTGTGCTAGATTTCAAGCCTCACCAAGAGAAAGTCATTTGAAGGCAACAAAGAGAATATTGAGGTACTTGAAGCATACATAAAATGTTGAATTGTGGTATCCCAAAGGAGCAAGATTTGAGTTGATTGGATATTCGGACTCCGATTATGCGGGATGCAAAGTTGAGAGAAAGAGCACATCAGGCACATGTCAACTATTGGGAAGATCACTTGTGTGTTGGTCATCAAAGAAGCAAAATAGTGTACCACTTTTAACCGCTGAAGCAGAGTACATTTCGGCCAGTAGTTGTTGTGCTCAATTACTTTGGATGAAGGCTACTTTGAGTGACTTTGGAATTAAATTCAAGCAAGTGCCATTGCTATGTGACAATGAGAGTGCTGTAAAGCTCATCAACAACCCGGTTCAACATTCAAGAACAAAGCATATTGATGTCCGTCATCATTTCATAAGAGATCACCAACAAAAGGGGGACATTTACATTGAGAGTGTGGGCACCGAAGATCAACTTGCCGATATCTTCACCAAGCCACTTGATGAAAAGAGGTTTTTCAAGGTAAGGAATGAATTAAACATACTTGACTTCTCCAATATGTGTTGATGCACCCCCACTTATATGACATGCCTCTCCTTTGAGCAATCCAAGGTAAAAGTTGATTAGCATGGCATACATCCTTGCTAAGGACATGTTTAGTGCATCTAGACATTTTTCACATTTGAATAGGCTCATTCATGAAAATCAAATGAATTTGATGCTTGTATGGTACCACTATTACTTGTATGCTTGAAATGATCTAGTGGTAGCATATGACATGTTTGTGGACTTGTAAACCTAGTGTTTGATCTAGAAAATAAGCTATAAGTGTTTAACTCAACATGGTACAAGATAACCCTTATTTGAAGGTGTGAAGAAGCTTGTCCTTGGATCAAACTGAGTCAAATATCTTTTGCAAGAAATCTAGATTGAACCAAATTGGGAAAATGATCCTCATTTCACATGGTTTTACCCCAACCTATCTATAATTTGAGCTCACCTTTTGTGCTAATTGTTGACAAAGGGGGAGAGAAATTCACAAATATAGTAAGATAGGAGAAGCAAACAAATGAAATGACATTGTAAGGGGCAAATGAAATGACATTGTAAGGGAAAAAATAAAAAATGTACACAAGTAGGGGGAGCAAGCTCATAAACTTGTATGTTGCATTTTGATGTTCATTTCATATATTTGCTTGCATAGCACAAGTTCTAAATTTCAATATCCATGCTTGTGTGGTGTATGCTAGTTATATGCTTGAATGGTGAAATGAAAAACTAGCATGCATAGGCTAAAGTAACTAGACTTATGTTCATTTTATGGAAACTAGACCCTTGCTTGTAATGGTGATCTCATGGGGTATTCTAGCTTTTGTGTATGTATAGTTACTAATGGTGCTAAGGATGGTATATTGGTGCACTCCAATTGGTATCACGCTTTAAAGGTCCATCTCTTATACCTTAGCATCATACAGTAGAAATTGTCTCCTATATTTCCTATCTAAGCATATGTGCAAGCTACAATCCAAACTCTTAGCACATATGTAGGGGGGCAATTGCTACCATTTGGGATTCATGAAACTTGTCCATATCTTTTACACATAGTAAATATGCTTGGGCAAGCAACATGGATTCAATTAAATTTCAACTCATATCTTTGTGAAAGGGTTGTCATCAATTACCAAAAAGGGGGAGATTGAAAGCTCTAGTTTGGTTTTGGTTAATTGATGAAACCCTAAGTGCTAACCTAGTTTATCAAAGTAATTATGAGATAGGTAGCATTACTCCAAGTGATGAAGCAATGGCAAAGATTATGATGATGGTGGTGGCATGGTGATGATCAAATGCTTGAACTTGGAAAAGAAGAAAGATAAAAACAAAAGGCTCAAGGCAAAGGTATAAATAGTAGGAGCCATTTTGTTTTGGTGATCAAGACACTTAGCGAGTGTGATCACATTTAGGTTAGATAGCCATACTATTAAGAGAGGTAAAACTCGTATTGAAATGCGGTTATCAAAGTGCCACTAGATGTTCTAACTCATTGCATATGCATTTAGGATCTAGTGGAGTGCTAACACCCTTGAAAATGCTTGTGAAAATATGCTAACACATGTGCACAAGGTAATACACTTGGTGGTTGACATATTTGAGTAAGGGTTAAAAACTTCACCGGCGCCCTAGATAGAAAAGACAGGGGTTCACAGAGTGATCGGACGCTGGTGGTGTAGTGACCGAACGCTGGATTCAGAGTCTGGTCAGTAGCAGTAGTGAGCACGCGTCTCGGTCTTGTGACCAGACATTGGCGTGAAGAGTGACCGGACGCTGGCTGGGTGTGTCCGGTCAGTGCTGACGTACGCTGATGTGAGGCGCACAGAGAAAACGTTGAGTGACCGAACACTGGGTGTGTCCGGTCGAGCATGACCGGACGCGTCCGGTCGTGAAATTTCGTGTTTGGAACCTTACTGGAAACAACCGGACGCTGGGGTTCTATGTACGGTCACTTTCTAACTAACGCGTCCGGTCATCACTTGACCGTTGAAATCGGGCGATCAGCGTTTGAAGCCGATGACACATGTCAAGCATCGGGCGACCGAACGCTGGGGTCCTACGTCCGGTCGAACTAACCAGAGCATCCGGTCACCCCGTTGAAAGGTCCTAGTAGCTAGAGGGGGGGGGTGAATAGCCTAATAAAAATTTCTACAACAACACTTAACGAAAGGTTAGACAATTATGAGGCGAAGCAAGTGTTGCGCTAGCCTACTCAAAATGCAAGCCACCTACCACAATTCTAGTTTAGATAGTATCTATTCACACAATAGCTATGACACTACTCTATGTTAGTGTGCTCTCAAAGGCTAACTAAAGAGACATACTAACCAAGCAAGCAAGCTCTCACAACTAGCTACACTAAAGAGCTTGACAACTAGTTTGCTCAAATGTGCTAACCACCAAGTGTATCACCTTGTGCACATGTGTTAGCATATTTTCACAAACATTTTCAAGGGTGTTAGCACTCCACTAGATCCTAAATACATATGCAATGAGTTAGAGCATCTAGTGGCACTTTGATAACTGCATTCCGATACGAGTTTCACCCCTCTTAATAGTACGGCTATCAAACCTAAATGTGATCACACTCTCTAAGTGTATTGATCACCAAAACAAAATAGCTCCTATGATTTATACCTTTGCCTTGAGCTTTTTGTTTTTCTCTTTCTTCTTTCCAAGTACAAGCACTTGATCATCATCATGGCATCATCATCATGTTATGATCTTCATTTGCTTCACCACTTGGAATGTGCTACCTATCTCATGATCACTTGATAAACTAGGTTAGCACTTAGGGTTTCATCAATTCACCAAAACCAAACTAGAGCTTTCAATCTCCCCCTTTTTGGTAATTGATGACAACCCTTTCACAAAGATATGAATTGAAATTCAATTGAATCCATGTTGCTTGCCCAAGTATATTTACCATGTGTAAAAGAATATGGACAAGTTTCATGAACCCCAAATGGTAGCAATTGCTCCCCCTACATATGTGCTAAGAGTTTGGATTGTAGCTTGCACATATGCTTAGATAGGAAACATAGGAGTCAATGTCTACCAAATGATGCTAAGGTATAAAAGATGGACCTTTGAAGCATGATACCAATCAAAGTGCACCAATATACCATCCTTAGCTCAATACCACTTGGAAACAATACTTGGAAATGAAAGTTATCTAGTGATTTCATTTCATCATTCAATCTTACAACTAACATACATCACACAAGCATGGATATTTAAATTTAATACTTATACCATGCAAGAAAACATATGAAATGCATATTCAAATGCACCATACAAGTTCATGAGCTTGCTCTCCCTACTTGTGTGCTCAAAATTTTAGTTGATCCCTTTCCTTTGTCATATCTCTCCCCCTATGTCATATAACAAGATATCTTTATGTTTCTCTCCCTTTATGATATTTCTTCCCCTTTTTCACTATCTTTGCTACTATCTTTGTTTCTCTCCCCTTTTATCATCAATGACCACAAAGGTTTTAAATATAGATAGTATTACTTGTAGGGTCGAGATTATCAATGTCAATCAATGGGTGAGGATCATTTTCCCAAATTTGGTCTAGTCTAGATCATTTATCAAAGATATTTAACTCGGTTTGATCCAAGGACAAGCTTCTTCACACCTCCAAATAAGGGCTATCTTGTACCATGTTGAGTTAAATACTTAGAGCTCATTTTCTAGATTAAACACTAGGTTTACAAGTCCATAAACGTGTCATATGCCATCACTAGATCAAGTCAAGCATAGAAGCAATAGTGATACCATATAGACATCAAAATCATTTGATTTTCATGAATGAGCCTAATAAAATAGAACCACTTGAAAGGTCCTAATAAAATTAAAAATATGACTAGATGCACTAATCATGTCCTTAGCAAAGATGTATGTCATGCCAATCAACTTTTACCTTGGATTGCTCGAAGGAGAGGCATGTCATATGAGTGGGGGTGCATCAACACATATTTGAGAAATCCAATATGGTCAACTCATTCCTTAGCTTGCAAAACCTTTTCTCATCCAATGGCTTGGTGAATATATCGACAAGTTGATCTTTGGTGCCTACACTCTCAATGCATATGTCCCCTTTTTGTTGGTGATCTCTTATGAAATGATGGCGGACATCAATGTGCTTTGTTCTTGCATGTTGAACCAGATTGTTGGTCAACTTGATTGCACTCTCATTGTCACATAGCAATGGCACTTTCTTGAACTTGATTCCAAAGTCACTCAAAGTGGCCTTCATCCAAAGTACTTGTGCACAACAACTACCGACGGATATGTATTCGGCTTCGGCGGTTGATAATGCAACACTATTTTGCTTCTTTGATGACCATGAAACAAGTGATCTTCCCAATAATTTACATGTGCCCGAGGTGCTCTTCCTTTCAACCTTGCATCCTGCATAATCTGAGTCAGAGTAACCAACTAGCTCAAACTTTGCTCCTTTGGGATACCACAAACCAACATTTGGTGTATGCTTCAAGTACCTCAATATTCTCTTTGTAGCCTTCAAATGACTTTCTCTTGGTGAGGCTTGAAATCTTGCACACATGCATACACTAAACATGACATCTGGCCTTGAGGCGGTCACATAGAGTAGGCTTCCAATCATAGACCGATACAACTTTTGATCCACCATATTTCCACTTGCATCACTATCCAAGTTGCCATTGGTTCCCATTGGTGTGCTAATGACTTTGCTATCAATCATGCCAAACTTCTTGATCATGTCCTTGATATACTTGCCTTGACTCACAAATGTACCATTCTTCAATTGCTTGATTTGAAGACCAAGGAAGTAGCTTAACTCTCCAATCATGGACATTTCAAACTCATTAGCCATCATCTTTCCAAACTCATCACAAAATTCTTGATTGGTTGATCCAAATATGATATCATCAACATAAATTTGCAATACAAATAGATCTTTTCCAATATTCTTGATGAAAAGAGTGGTGTCAACCTTGCCCATGGTGAACCCTTTAGAGAGTAGGAAATCCCTCAATCTCTCATACCATGCTCTAGGTGCTTGCTTCAAGCCATACAATGCTTTCTTCAACTTGTACATATGGTTGGGCTTCTTGTCATCTTCAAAACCAGAGGTTGCTCAACATATACTTCTTCATTGATGTAGCCATTGAGAAATGCACTCTTAACATCCATTTGATAGAGCTTGATGTTGTGGGCACAAGCATAGGCTAGCAAGATTCTAATTGCTTCCAATCTAGCAACCGGGGCATATGTTTCTCCAAAGTCAAGACCTTCAACTTGTGTATAGCCTTGTGCTACTAATCTTGCTTTGTTCCTTACTACTATCCCATCTTGATCTTGCTTGTTTCTAAAGACCCATTTGGTTCCAATCATATTGTGTCCCTTTGGTCTTTCTACTAATTCTCATACTTGATTTCTTGTGAAGTTATTCAATTCTTCATGCATAGCATTCACCCAATCAACATCCTTTAATGCTTCATCTATCTTGTTTGGTTTAATGGATGACATAAATGAGAAGTGTTCACAAAATAATTCCAATCTTGATCTTATTTGTACATCTCTAGAAATATCACCAAAGATAGTGTCCAATGGATGATCCCTTGCAACATTGGTTGGTTGGAGGATTGGTACTTGATTGCTTGCACTTGCTTGATCATTGGATTGAGATGATGTACTAGCCACTTGATCTTGTTCATTGTCATGAGAGCCACTTGCATTAACTTGATTTGTATCATCTTGCACATTTGAGTTAGAGAGCACTTGCACTTGATCATCTTCATCATCATTCACTTGCCTAGGCCTTAATTCACCAATATCCATGTTCTTCATGGCATTTGAAAGTTGAATGCCTCTAACGTCTTCCAAGTTCTCATTCTCTACTTGTGAACCCTTGGTTTCATCAAATTCAACATCATGAACTTCCTCAAGAGTACCACTATCCAAATTCTAAACTCTATATGCTTTGCTTGTAGTGGAATAACTAAGTAGGAATCCTTCATCACATTTCTTGTCAAACTTGCCCAATCTAGTGCCTTTCTTCAAGATATAGCATTTGCAACCAAAGACCCAAAAATATGTAATGTTGGGCTTTCTACCATTCAAGAGCTCATAGGGTGTCTTCTCTTTCAATGGGTGACAATAGAGGCGGTTGCTACAATAGCAAGCCATGTTGATAGCTTCGGCCCAAAAAGATTGACTCACATTGTACTCACTAAGCATAGACCTTACCATATCAATGAGTGTTCTATTCTTCCTCTCAACAAGCCCATTTGATTGAGGAGTGTACTTGGCCGAGAATTGATGTCTAATTCCAAATTCATCACACAACTCATCAATTCTAGTATTCTTGAACTCACTACCATTGTCACTTCTAACTCTCTTGATGGTTGTTTCAAATTCATTGTGAATGCCTTTGACAAATGATTTGAATGTTGCAAACACATCACTTTTGTCCACTAGAAAGAATACCCATGTGTATCTAGTGTAATCATCCACTATCACAAAGCCATATTTATTACCACCGATGCTAGTGTATTGTATTGGCCCAAACAAATCCATGTGCAATAACTCAAATGCTTTACTAGTGCTCATCATGCTTTTCTTAGGATGGGTGTTTCCAACTTATTTGCCGGCTTGACAAGAGCTACAAAGCTTATCCTTTTCAAACACAACATCTTTCAAGCCTTTAACTAAGTCATGCTTAACCAATCTAGTCAATTGTTTCATTCCAATATGACCAAGCCTTCTATGACATAACCAACCCATGCTAGACTTAGTGAACAAGCATGTGGACAATCTAGCTTCACTAGTATTGAAATAAACCAAGTATAGATTCTCAAATCTAAAACCTTTGAAGATCAAATTAGAGCCATCTACACTTATGATTTCTACATCATCTACCCCAAAAATGCATTTGAATCCAAGATCACACAATTGTGTCATAGATAGCAAATTGAAGTTCAAGCTCTCTACTAGCAACACATTGGATATGCTCATGTCATTTGATATTGTAATCTTACCAAGCCCTTTGACCTTACCTTTGCCATTGTCACCAAATGTGATACTATCATAACCATCATTGCCATTGGTGTTGATTGAGTTGAACATTCTTGCATCACCGGTCATGTGTTGAGTGCACCCACTATCAAAAACCCAATACCTTCCTCCGGCTTTGTAATTGACCTACAAAAGAAGATCAATTCTTTTTAGGTACTCAAACTTGCTTGGGTCCTTGAAGGTTAGTCACTAGGCTCTTTGGTACCCAAATGGCTTTCTTCTTTGAGCCCATCCATGGTTTACCAATGAACTTAGCCTTCACACCATTTGTACCCTTAGTAAGCATATAGCATGAATCAAGCTTAATGAAGGATACATTAGCATTTTTGCTTTTGTTGTTGCATTCTTGCTCTTTATGACCCACTTGCTTGCAACTAGTGCAAAACCGACCATTGTTCTTCACAAAACTAGTCTTGTGAGGAGCAAAGGCCGCTTTGCCTTTCTTGGGGGTATAGCCCAATCCCTCTTTGTAGAGAGAAGCTCTTTGGCTACCCAAGTACATAAGCAAGCGGTCCTCACCACCATAAGCCTTAGCTAAGGTGTGAGTGAGCTTAGTGACCTCCTTCTTGAGGTTCTCATTCTCAACCACTAGTGAGGTATCACAAGTGAGACCATCACTACTAGATGAGGTAGAAGTGGAAGTGCTACAAAAAGGGTTAGTAGGAGCAACAATGATAGGCATAGATAGTGATTCATCAATTATATCATAATATTGGATGATGTGGCTTTGAATGCCACGCTCTTCTTCTTCTCATCCTTCTTCTCATCTTTCTTCTCCTTTTCTTCCTTCTCATCATCATCTCTATAAGTATCATTGGTCATTATATCTCCCAATACTTGGTTTGGTGTCATGGTGTCCAAACCGCTTCTTACTAGAATGGTGACCAATGTACCAAATCTTGAAGGTAAGCATCTCAAGAACTTGTGGGAGAAGTCCTTATCCTTCACTTCTTTTCTAAGTGCTTTGAGATCATTGATAAGCACTTGAAGCCTATGGAACATCTCTGGCACACTCTCATCATCCTTCATCTTGAAGCTTGCAAACTTTTCTTTGAGAATGTAAGCCTTTGCACCCTTCACGGCTTGAGTGCCCTTAAATGACTCTTCCAACTTCTTCCATGCCTCATGAGCCATCTTAATATTTTTGACTTGCTCAAATGTTCTTTCATCAATTGCATCATGAATAGCACTTAGAGCAATGTCATTGTTTTGGAGAAGTACTTCTTCAGCCGCGGTGGGATTCTCTGGATCTTCAATCTCAATTTTTGTTTCTACCATCTTCTAAACCTTCCTATTGATTGACTTGATATAAGTTGTCATCTTGGCCTTCCAATAGGGATAGTTGGAGCCATCAAATTAGGGTGGCTTCTTGGTGTTGTTGATTTGAGCCATTTTAACACTGAAGGTTGTTAAGCCTCAAATAACGGTGACCTCAGCTCTGATACCACTTGAAAGGTCCTAGTGGCTAGAGGGGAGTGAATAGCCTAATAAAAATTTCTACAACAATACTTAATGAAAGGTTAGATAATTATAAGACAAAGCAAGTGTTGCGCTAGCCTACTTAAAATGCAAGCCACCTACCATAATTCTAGTTTAGATAGTATCTATTCACATAATAGCTATGACACTACTCTATGTTAGTGTGCTCTCAAAGGCTAACTAAAGAGACACACTAACCAAGCAAGCAAGCTCTCACAACTAGCTACACTAAAGAGCTTGACAACTAGTTTGCGGTAATGTAAAGAGAGTAAACAAGATAGTTATATCGCCGTGTCGAGGAGAGAACCAATCAATCACAAGAATCAATATCAATGAAGACCAATCACCTTGGAATCAAAGGATGAACACAATGATTTTTTACTGAGGTTCACTTGCTTGCCGGTAAGCTAGTCCTTGTTATGGCGATTCACTCACTTGGAGGTTCATGCGCTAATTGGCTTCACACGCCAAACCCTCAATAGGGTGCCGCACAACCAACACAAGATGAGGATCACACAAGCCACGAGCAATCCACTAGAGTACCTTTTGGTGCTCCACCGAGGAAAGGTCAAGAACCCCTCACAATCACCACAATCAGAGCCAGAGACAATCACCACCCTCCACTCAACGATCCTCGCTGCTCCAAGCCATCTAGGTGGCGGCAACCACCAAGAGTAACAAGCGAAATCCGCAGCAAAACACAAACACCAAGTGCCTCTAGATGCAAACACTCAAGCAATGCACTTGGATTCTCTCCCAATCTCACAAAGATGATGAATCAATGATGGAGATGAGTGGGAGAGCTTTGGCTAAGCTCACAAGGTTGCTATGTCAATGAAAATGGCCAAAGGTTATGAGCTACAGCCGGCCATGGGGCTTAAATAGAAGCCCCCCACGAAATAGAGCCGTTATACCCCTTCACTGGGCATAACACGGGCTGACCGGATGCTCTGGTCCAACTGACCGGATGCAGCACCAGACGCACCAGTCATGAATACCGGATGCGTCCGGTCAGCATACCGAACATGTCCGGTAGCCCCCAAACTGCCACATGTCCAGTTCAAAACAACAGAACCGTTGCTACCCATCTACCGACGACCAGACGCTCACACCGGACGCAGAACTACGAATGATCGAACGCTGAGCCACCGAGTCCAGTCGAGTCCAGTAAGCCACCAGGCTGACCGGACATGTTTGTTAGAAAACGACCGGACACTGAGGCTCAGCGTCCGGTGGAGTACAGTAAGCATCACTGCTCGATCGGACGCATCCGGTGATACCGGACCGGACGCTGCCAGCGTCCGATCGGCTATCCTACCATATACTATTTTTTCTGATTCACACTTGACACGTCCGGTGTGGCAACCGGACGTGTCCGGTCACTGAGTTCATTGCCAAATACCGGACGTGTCCGGTCACCATACCGAACGCGTCCGGTCACTCTGTAACCAGCGTGATTAACTCCTCTTCGACTCTATCTTCTTCACCCTTGCTCAAATGTGCCAACCACCAAGTGTATCACCTTGTGCACATGTGTTAGCATATTTTCACAAACATTTTCAAGGGTGTTAGCACTCCACTAGATCCTAAATGCATATGCAATGAGTTAGAGCATCTAGTGGCACTTTGATAACCGTATTCCGATATGAGTTTCACCCCTCTTAATAGTACGGCTGTCAAACCTAAATGTGATCACACTCTCTAAGTGTCTTGATCACCAAAATAAAATAGCTCCTATGGTTTATACCTTTGCCTTGAGCTTTTTGTTTTTCTCTTTCTTCTTTCCAAGTCCAAGCACTTGATCATCATCATGGCATCATCATCATGTTATGATCTTCATTTACTTCACCACTTGGAATGTGCTACCTATCTCATGATCACTTGATAAACTAGGTTAGCACTTAGGGTTTCATCAATTCACCAAAACCAAGCTAGAGCTTTCACCCATGTTGTGCCCAGTGAATGGGTACAACGGCTCTATTTCATTGGGGCTTCTATTTAAGCCCCATGGCCGGCTCAAGCTCACTCTCTTGGACATTTTGTATTGACATAGCAACCTTGTGAGCTTCGCCAAAGTCCTCCCACTCATCTCCATCATTGTTTCATCATCATTCTGAGATTGGGAGAGAATCCAAGTGCATTGCTTGAGTGATTGCGTCTAGTGGCACTTGGCATTCGTGTTTTGCTATGGGATTCACTTGTTACTCTTGGTGGTCGCCGCCACCTAGATGGCTTGGAGCAGCGAGGATCATTGAGCGGAGGTTGTTGATTGTCTCCGGCTCTGATCGTGGTGATTGTGAGGGGTCTTGTGCCTTCCCCAGCGGAGAGCCAAAAGGTAACTCTAGTGGATTGCTCATGTCATTGAGTTACCTCACTAGTGGGTAGGTTCTTGAGGTGTCCAATTGTGTGGACGAGGTTCGTGCAACACCTCTTAGCCGCCGAACCACCAAGTGTTGGTCGACACAACAGGGACTAGCGTGCTGGTAAGCACGTGAACCTCGGGAGAAAACTTGGTTGTCTCTTGCCCTTTGGTATTCTCCCAGTGTTTGATTTAGTATTCATCTTGTGATTGGTTCACTCCTCTACATGGCGGTATAATCACCCTACTCACTCATTTATATTCTTGCAAACTAGTTGTGGCAAGCTCTTTAGTGTAATTAGAATTGAGAGATTGCTTTGTTATTTTAAGTTCATCTAGTGGAGCTCTTTAGAGTAGCAAGATTGAGAGCTCTTAGTGAGTAGTAATATTGCAAGTTGTGTGCCTAGTAATCATTGCAACTAGAATTGTTGGATAGGTGGCTTGCAACCCTTGTAGAGCTAGAGCAAGTTTGCATTTCGCTCTTTATCATACTAATCAAATTGCACTAGTTGATTTGTAGACTTTTAAATAGGCTAGCCACCCCCCTCTAGCCATATTAGGACCTTTCACTACCGCAGGCCCCATCGCCAGCATGTGCGTTCGCCTGAGGGTGAGCGCGCTACCGTCGAGTGGCCTTGCGTCGACACCATAAGCCCGAGCCACTATGGTGACACTCTGTGCCCAATGACTGTAGGGTCTAGATGGCAGACTAGAGGGGGATGGTGAATAGTCCTTTCTAAAACTTAATCGCATTGGCTAACCAAAATAAATACGGAATTAAAACAATCGGTCTAGCCAAGACTACACCCCTCTATCAAAGTTCACAAACACCTTATAAAAAATCCTAATTAGGCAATAAAGGTGCCGGGCTAGCTAGAGCTCACCTATCCAATTCTAAGAGCAAGGTCACACAAACATATGCCACTAGTATTTTGCACACCGGGGAGCTCCTACACAATTCTAGTAAGCAAAAGCACAAAGCTCCTAAGCTCACTAGCAATGCTCAATAACAAGGCAACCAATACCAAATTAGAGAGCACAAATACTTAGCTACACAAACTAAACAATATGACTAACAAGGTTACACAAACCGAATTAGTCACGCAAGGGAGCTACTTCTATGCTACACAAGCAAGAAGGTAACTAGTGAGCTACACAAGCTAACTAATTACAAGAACAACTACACAAGCACAATATATATGAAAGTAATTACAAGCTTGTGTAAGGGGATTGCAAACCACCGGGAAGAACAATATTGATACGGTGATTTTTCTCCTGAGGTTCACATGCTTGCCAACACGCTACGTCCCCGTTGTGTCGACCGCTCACTTGGTGGTTCGGCGGCTAATTGGCATCACCCGCCAATCCCATACGTCGGGCACCGCAAGAACCTACCCTAAAAGTGAGGATAGCTCAATGACACGCTCAACTAGAGTTGCTCTTCGTGACTTCCGTGGGGCGAGCACAATGCCCCTCACAAAGCTCTTCTCTGGAGCACCACACAAGCTTCTTGCGGGCTTCGATGGAGACCACCACCAAGCCGTCTAGGAGGTGGTAACCTCCAAGAGTAACAAACACCACTGACTTGCAACTCGATAACCTAGTGTCACTCGATGCAACCTCATGATGCAATCACACTAAAATCGCTCACTCAATCGGATGATCACTATCAAGCTAGAGTGAGTTAGAGGGCTCCCAAGCACCACCACATAAGCTACCAAGGCTCTAGTGTGCTAAGCTCTTCTAAGCTTCTAGCCAAAGGCCGACCAACACTTCTACTTATAGCCCCATGGGCTAAAATAGCCATTACCCCTTCACTGGGCATTTTTCGGGCTAACCAGACGTGCCGGTCAGATCGACCAGATGCACCCTGCCAGCGTCCAGTCAATAGATGGTTGCCACATCATCCCTCGCTTCAAATACTGAGCGCCCGATCTCAATGGTTAAGTCAAGACCGGACGCACCGCTAGGAAGACTGAACGCTACAACGCCTGAGTCTAGTCATTTCCAGAGAGCTCCTCAAGCCTCTATTTTGCGACCGGACGCAGACTAGCCAGAGTCCAATTATTTCTAGAGAGCTCCCCGAGCCTCTGTTTTGTGACTGGATGCGTCCACTCCTGCATGACCAGACACAGCACCTAAGTCCAGTCATTCTTCGACTGCCACATGTCTCTGCTGTTCCTCATGTCACCATGTCAGCATATGTCAGCCCTGACTGGACGTAGGCCCTGAGCGTCCGATCACAAGACCAAGACTGGACGCTCACCGCTACCACTGATCGGACGCACCGGTACTACCAAGGCCAACGTCTGGTCACTCATAGTGACCCCTTCTCCCCTCCGTTTCATCGCCGAGTTGATCCACATCAACTCCAACTTCATCTCCTTTGTAAATGTGCCAACACCACCAAGTGTACGTGAAAGTACATCTAGCCCTTTAGTGGGTTTTGGATGATTGAATGACAACATGATTAAAGGTCTAACCTGTTTGCTAAGTGTGGACAGGTAATAGGTTATCTCACAAGTACTTAATGAAAGCCAAAATGATGTGTCGTTGTATAAACAATCTAGTTCAAGCACACGATAATAATGCAAATGGAATTCATGCAAAGGCTTATTTATTGTGGGATTTCCATGTACTATGTGAAAGCAAGCTCGTAAGTATTAATTAATGAGACATGAGGGATTGCATATGGAATGGTCTCATATTTGAAGCTTGCTAAATTGAAATGAAAAAGATAACAATACACGAATGGATGATTCAACACAAGATGTGACTTGATGGCTGGAGATGGTGAAGATAGCAAGGAAAGGCTTCGAGGTACTAAGCAAGGGTGAAGGGCAAGCGACGGCTTGGTGGCCAAAGAACCTAGCTAGGGTGAAGAAGGAAGTACTTGCATTTAGTTGAGGTACTAATCAAGCTATGATGGCCATGTTTATGTGGAGGATCAAATCACTATTGGAGTGTTTGATGGAAGTGACTTGATACATTTGGGATTATTCAAATTTGATGAATGGAATCAAGTCACGTGCTCAAGATGGCTATGCTCAAGTGAAAAAGATCAAAGTTGACATGTTAGCACCCTTCACTTGATGAAGATTGGAATACACGGCTTCGGTTAAAAGAGATCAACTCAAAATGTTTAAATTCGTTATACTTTTAAATTTGAGTTAATAGGAATGTCGTACTATTAAGAGGGATGCATCATGTTGATAGATAATGTTTCATAAGTGCTCAAGCCAACCCATGTGAGTTTTGAGTGTTTGAGAGACAAAAGAGCTAACTTGTGTTTTGCTAGTCTGGCAATACCGGATGTGTCTGGTATTGATACCGGACGTGTCCGATATGTGCCAAGCCACGATAAAATTCTTATTGTTCTCGAGTTGGTTCGTTGGGAGTTTCGACATGAGTCGAAAGTTCCAACGGTCGGGAGTTCTGGCATAGGTCACTGTCCTGGTCATACCGAACGTGTCCGGTATTCATACCGGATGTGTCCGATATAGACGGCCAGAAGCCAACGGCTAGATTTCAAAAGCCTTGAGGGTCGGGAGTTTCGACGTGAGTCGGGAGTTTCAATTGTCGGAAGTTCTGGCATGAGTCAGGAGTTTCGACACCTCACATACTTTAACTCAGTTACATAGTTTTTAAATAAGCTGAGGGTCGAGAGTTCTGACGTGAGTCGGGAGTTTCGATGGTTGGGAGTTTCGACATTCATCAGGAGTTCCGACGCCTCATATTGTCACTGTAACTTAGTTACCGTTAGGGCAGTGTAAGTCATACCAGACGTGTCCGGTATGCAGTATGGCAACGGCTATAAAATGGCTAGTTTTTCCAAAGGGGCTATAAATATCCTCAAGCCTCCACCTTTGAAGGCTGCTGATTCTGCTGGTTGCTATACATGTTTTTTGAGCCGTGCCAACACTCCCAAACCCTCTCTTAGTGAGTGTGTGATCCAAATTGCCAAATCAATTAGTGGGTTGAGAGAAATTCAAAAAGAGAGCAATCCAACCACTTGAGCACTTGTGCATATTGTCAATCTCATGATTCGCATTTGTTACTCTTGGACTCTTCGGTCCTAGACAGTTAGGCGTCGCCGGAGAGCACCCGAGAGATTGTGGTGTGCCTCGAAAAGTTTGTAACAGTCGATTTCGCCGCCTCAGAATCAACTAGTGGAAGGAGGAAAAGGAGTTGGAAAAGACTCCGGCTAGAGTGACCTTCGTAGTACCCTCTAGGGCTGACCTTCGCCAGGTCGCCCACACCCCCCTCAACGGAGAGTAGGACTCAAACGAGTCCGAACTTCGGTAAAACAAATATCGTGTCTCAATTCGCATTTCATTTGATATTTGTGTTGCTCCAGCTCTTGTGCAGGCTCTCTATGTATATTGTCATCTCTAGTAGGTGCCTGTAGTTTGGTTTGAAGATAGAAATCGAAAGGAGCAAGTTCAGGGCTGATCTGCAGAAATCGTGTATACCGGACACGTCTAGTATTCATACCGGACACGTCCAGTATTAGAGCTTAGTACTGAAAATATTTATTCTGTGTTCTAACTTTGTGTTGCAGGGTTGTAGCTTCTAGATATATTCTTTATACCTTGTTTACTCTGTGGCTAACTTGTGAGGGGTGGTATTATTCTTAATTTGGAGTTTCCATTTTGGAAACTCCCTTTTCTAATTGTTTCCGCATTTAAAGGTGTTAATTTTTAGAAACGCCTATTCACCCCCCTCTAGGCGGCATCCTAGGTCCTTTCAGTACACCACCATGTGTATGTGTGTTAGCTTTTCACAAACATTTTCCAAAGGATTAGCCACTCAACTTGCCACGCCTACTCGATCCTAGTGATGATGCAAAGTTAGATCACCCGAGTGGCACTAGATGACCGATATGTAAACAAGTTTGCCCCTCTTGATAGTACGACCATCTATCCTAAACCCAGTCATCAATTTCTCTACACACCTATGACCGGTGAAATGAAATACCCTAGGTTATACCTTTGCCTTGCGTATTCCATTCCGTCTCCTCCAATGTCGATGCAACACATGCACCAACGCGATCGACAATGAAATGATCCACTTCATATCATCACGTGATCATATTGGCTCATCGATCTTGACTTCACTTGCTTTTCACCGCTGCCTTCGTCCATCGGCGCCAAGTCTTGCTCAAGCTTCACCACCACGCGGTCCATCGCTCCAAAGCCTCCAACTTGTCTTTCATGCTTGCAACCGGTCCATCAAG
Source organism: Miscanthus floridulus (assembly GCF_019320115.1). NCBI lineage: Eukaryota > Viridiplantae > Streptophyta > Magnoliopsida > Poales > Poaceae > Miscanthus > Miscanthus floridulus. Next base: position 59,833,063 of record NC_089581.1, on the reverse strand, counting down.
CCAAGTTATGTCTTGATCTTCTCCACCTTGATCACATGACTCAATGTCATGTCCCATGTGCAATGAGATCCTTCAACATCACATGTGTGAGCTTTGCAACATTTCCGAGCCATTTCCACCTCCATGGCATATGTTGCTCACACACATGTACATATGGACTAATCACCTGTGTATCTTACATAAACACAATTAGTCCACCTAGGTTGTCACTCAATTACCAAAACCACACAATGACCTTTTAATCTCTCCCTTTTTTGTAATTGATGACAACCCTACAAAGATATGGAAATTAAGCTCTTTTTGGATTCACGTTGCTTGCCCAAGCAATTTTACCATGTGTAAATGATTTTGGACAAGTACCACAAACCCAAAATGGTAGTATTAGCTCCCCCTATATATGTGCTAAAGTGTTTGGTTTAAAGCTCGCACATATGCATAGATTGAAATTATGGGAGAGTAGTTACTACCAAATGATGATAAGGTGTATAGAGTAAATCTTTGAAGTGTGATACCAATCGGAGTTGCACTTTCAACATCATCCTTAGCACTGTGAGTAGCTAGACAACAAAAATACTAGAAACTCCGTGAGATCATCATTATAAGCAAGGTTCTAGTACCACGTGTAAAAAATATAAATCTAGCTACCATCCTATGCATGCTAGTTATCAAATCATCATTCAAGTTCTACAACTAACATACACCACACAAGCATGCATATCAAATTTAAGAAATTTATGCAATGCAAGCAAGCACATGACTATACAATATCAAATGCAACCAATCAAAGTTCATAAGCTTGCTCCCCCTACTTGTGTGTTTTTCTTGTCCAAGAACTTTGATCCTTCTTAATTCCTCAATGTTGCCTCCCTCTTTGTCCATGTATATTTTCAACCTCTACTTCTTTGTCTCAATCTCTCCCAAAGCTTTCATATCTTTGTACAATCACTCCCCCTTTGTCATCAATTTTCATAAAAGGTGTGCTTCTTTTTGATGCAAAGATTTGTATTTGGGGTAGATGGTCGAGGCTTGAATCTTGCATTTTTTATGGACATCACTTGATTGTTGGAATGACACCACTTGTATAGCTTCTTGAGATACCACACTTAGGATCTTTGACCTTGATACCAATTTGTGGGACACCTCCCCCTATGTCATAGCATGGGTCATCCATTTGATAAACTTGAGCTCTTGTAGGTGAGGGATGCATTCTTCATTTGATGATCACTTAAAGTTGAGGATCACTTGTGGAACCATCGTCTTGCATGATTGATACCATATGTAGATGTGATACCACTTGAAAGAATTTTCTAGTATGGAACCACTTGTTGGATTTATCAATAAAAACCATTTCTTGAACCTTTGTTATCTTCAAGAGTACCACTTATAGGATATCACTTGTGAGTTGATCTAGACATCACTTGTGAATTCTTGATGAAATACTTGAGTCTAGATATCACTTGAAACAAATTAGATATCCATTTGCATTGTAGTCTTATGCTTGTACTCTTGTTATTTATCATGAGCTTCTAAGTTGACTTGAACTAAATTAATTTGCCTAAGCTTGAACCCTCTCTAAGCTTCTTCAAACTCATTTAGAGGTTATCTTATCGAGGTTGTACTTGTCACTTGTTGGCAATCCAAATTAAATCAAGTACTTGGGTTCACTAGCTCATGAACAAAATTCATATACTAACCACTAGATCAACTAATCATTCAAGCAATAGTGGTATGCTATGAATTTAAACATTTCATTTGTTATACATGATCCTATGAAACATGTACTATATGCACTAACTGCATACTAGTAAGTGATGAAATGATTATGCATATTACAATGATACCTTTGCTATGTTGGAGTAGAGGATAGTCACATATATTCTAATTCATTACTCCAATAGCAATGTGAAGTTCAATTATAAGCTTGGTGAAGACCAATCATTATTGATAGAGTCCATTCTTCACCCATATGAAATGAGAACCACTAAGATGATCAAGTGCACTATCTTGTTGTGGTTAGCTTGCTTCATCATTTGATCAATGCTTGCATGAGAGAACTATTTGGAATATCACTTGAAATATCATGACTAGCTCTCTTTTGGGTGTTGCTTGCTTTTCTTGATCAATCCTTTTTATTACTTCAACTAAGCATCTCAAATGTCCTTAGGATCACCACTTCTATGTTAGCCTTCCAAGTACCACACTTGGTTTACCTACACATAGGTGGCAAGCCTCTACACTTAGGGAGAAGTGACCTCTCTCCAAGAACCATTCTTGACACTCACTTGAAATGAATTTGTTGATTGATCCAAGTAATGGACTTAACTTGATGAATAACCTTGATTTCTTCTTTAAATCCTTTTCTTTCTACTTGTTTAAGTCATTTTTTTCTACCGGATGATCTTCAATAATCTCTAGAACTTAAACTTCATCTTTATCTTGAGTTTGATCTTGATCTTACAATTTGAGTACCAAATATGTGCAAAATACACTCCACAATCAAATGCCCATGTACTCTTTGCTTGTCATGCTTCTAGATTATCTCAAAACCAAACTTAGGTGCCTCAATTACTTATAAACATGTTTCAACTTGAGGACCTTTCAATCAAGGTGACTCCAAATACATCGAATAATTGTTACTTTTCTGGCAAATTCTGTACCCTTTAAAGAAAAATACATATCTCACAATGTACAGATCCAAATACTACAAAATTTGGTGGAGATGTGCTTCACTAAGTTGTCTAGCAGATGTAAAAACTTGAGCTTCATTTGACTTCTATATTGCTATCATATTTTAATTCTTCTACCACTGTTACATGATGAAAACTGCTGCACTATAGCTAATAAGATCCACTTTCAAACTGAAGCATATCTTATCCAATTCTCATAAAATTTTTAAAACATCATATACCATAAGTCTAGAGCATGTACACCAATTTTTGTGTCAATCCAATAAGTTTTGATCACTCATATATGGCTAAGATCACAACTACCTCAGATTTTGCAATATAGGACATATTTCAACTATTGAGTTATACTTCATCAAATGTGGATCAAACTTGAAATCAACTTGTTTGAATACTTTCACAAGACACAAATCCATTCAACCACTTACTAAATGTAATCTTATGAACTTATCCAACACAAATCAATCCAAGCTTGATTACTAAGCTATTTATCCATTCAAACATCGTGTAGCAAGCAACATTGCATATTTATCCAATTCATTCAACTCATATGCACCCAAATGAAATGATCAACAAGAGATATACCTTGGTTAGCTCATGATCATCCACCTAGCAAGCTTCAACTCAATTATGTGCAAGCCATCAAATAATCCAATAAATCATAAATAACTTGACACAATGCACTTGTTTGTTGATAGCACTTGGACTTCACTCAATTTGTCATGGCATTGGGATAATGATCATCACTTAGCAATACTTGGCTCAACTACATAATCAATAAGATGAATACCATTTGAACCAAGTCTCCAATGCCAATGGTACCTACAAACAATCATCCACTTTTTGATGGTACCCAAACTAGTTTGGGTCCTCTCAAGTTAGGAGCAACATACTTAGGCAAAGCCTTAGTATGAGTAGCGGGATGTTTTGCAATAGCAACTATAGAGGTACCATTACCATCCTTTCTAAGCACATTATTATCAACAATTTAAATAGGCTTAGAATTGTTACCTAGGGGACATGAATGAGCCATGTGTCTCCTTTCCTGGCATGAGTAGCACTTTCTCTTTGATTGAGCCTTCTCTTCCTTGCTCATGTGGTGCTTCCCATTGCCTTGCCTCTCATGGATTGCTTGAGCCTTCATCTCAAGCTTGGTAGGATACTTAGAGGCAAAGTGTCCTGTATTTCCACACTTGAAGCACTTGATGTGAGCATAGACTTTCTTCTCATCTTGTGTCTTGCTTATCATCTTGGCATCTTGAGTTTGCATTGGATGCCTTACCTTTCCACCCCTTCTAGTTTTCTTCTTCTTTGTTATCAAGTCACCACCATCTTTATGATAGATCTTGACTTGCTCTTGGGATGTCTTCTCTTGCTCAACTTGTGGCTTTGGTTGAGGCTCTTCTAGTTGCTTCACTAATTGCTTGGTTGGGCACATTAAGGTAAGATGACCCCAAGTGCGGCACTTGAAGCACTTCACATGCTTTAGCCTCTCTTCTTCCTTCATCAACTTGAGCTTCTCTTCGTTAGGGCAACCATTTGCAAGGTGTCCCACTTCATGACACCGGTAGCACATGGTATGAGAGAGCTTTCTTTGTTGTAGCTTGTTTATCTTTCTTTCTCTCTATCTTTCGCCCTTTGTCATCTTTTTCTTGAAGCCAAGGCCATACTTGTCATCATAGTTTCTTTGAGTCTTCAACATGTACTCAAAGGTGACTTTTGAGTTATAGCACCTCTCTAACTTATTGCTCAAATTCTTTACTTTATTTTTGAGCTCATTGTTCTCCTTCAAAAGGTTAGTTTCATAAGATATAGAAGTAGAACAAACATCGATATATGAAGAGCATGGCATATCTAATAAATCATCATAATAGGTGGATACATGCTTCTTGTCTACATCACAAGGGTTAGCAACATTTTACATTTTATCATTTGATCCATGTGATGAGCTCTCATTATTTTTAAGTTTCTTTGTAAACACTTTAATGAGAGAAGCATGTTGTTCTAATAATTCTTCATGAGATGCAAGCAATGTCTCATGATTCAATTTTAGCTCATAATATGAAGATTTAAGAACATCAAGTAATTTCTTATGGTCTTCACATGAGTTCTTTAGAAATAAGTTTTTATTTTCCAATTTTAATGTTTTAGCTTTCTTATTTTCTAAAGACATGGTTATGCTAGCAAGTCTACTAACAAGCTTATCATATGAATCAACATGATCAACCACATTAGTATTTAATACCTTAGTGTCACCTTGTGACATGAAACAATGTGGTGTAGTGGATGGGCTTGTAGTAGCATCGCAATCATGGCCCGAGCATGAACCAACATAAGATCACCACCAAGTGTGTTTGAGGTAGAATCTTCATGTGGAACACTTATGGCATCATCATCAACCTTGTCAAGTGATCTTGTGGTAGTATGATCATCATCATCACTTGACCATGAGGTAGAGCAATCTTCCACAATCACCAAATTGTGGTTATGCTCAAATCCTCATGCGCCACTTTCTTGGGCTCATCCTCCTTGAACTTGCCATTATCCCATGTGGAGGAATCACCAAAGGTGCGCTTGATGGACTCCCATATCTCACGAGCGGTTCCTATGTAGTTTACTTGTTTCACCAAATCAAAACTCAATGCATCCATTAGAAAACAACAAGCATGTGCATCAAGTTCATAGAGAACTCTTTGAGCTTTGGTGAGATTTCTATGATCCAAGACATGAATGAGGCCATTAGTGACAATCCACCAAAACTTAGGTCTCTTTGCACGAAAATAATCAAGCATGTCACTTTTTCAAAGTGCAAAGTTTGTGCCATCAACAATGTGTGTCTCACAAACATCTAGCCCACTAGACACCATCCTCTTGGGTCGGTGAAGACCACAAATGAGAGACCTAGCTCTGATACCACTTGTAGGGTCTAGATGGCGGACTAAAGGGGGTGAATAGTTATTTCTAAAACTTAATCGTGCCGGCTAACCGAAACAAATACGGAATTAAAACAATCGGTCTAGTCAAGACTATACCCCTCTATCAAAGTTCACAAGCACCTTATAAAAAAATCCTAATTAGGAAACAAAGGTGTTGGGCTAGCTAGAGCTCACCTATCTAATTCTAGGAGCAAGGTCACACAAACCTATGCCACTAGTATTTTACACACCGGGGAGTTCCTACATAATTCTAGTAAGCAAAAGCACAAACCTCCTAAGCTCACTAGCAATGCTCAATAACAAGGCAACCAATGCCAAATTAGAGAGCGCAAATAGTTAGCTACACAAACTAAGCAATGTGACTAACAAGGTTACACAAACCGAATTAGTCACGCAAGGGAGCTACTTCTATGCTACACAAGCAAGAAGGTAACTAGTGAGCTACACAAGCTAACTAATTACAAAAGCAACTACACAAGCACAATGTATATGAAAGTAATTACAAGCTTATGTAAAGGGATTGCAAACCACCGGGAAGAACAATGTTGACACGATGATTTTTCTCCCGAGGTTCACGTGCTTGCCAACATGCTATGTCTCCGTTGTGTCGACCGCTCACTTAGTGGTTCGGCGGCTAATTGGCATCATCCACCAAGCCCGCACGTCGGGCACCACAAGAACCTACCCTAAAAGTGAGGATAGCTCAATGATGCGCTCAACTAGAGTTCCTCTTCGTGGCTCCCACGGGGCGAGCACAATGCCCCATCACAAAGCTCTTCTTCGGAGCACCGCACAAGCTTCTTGCGGACTTCGATAGAGACCACCACCAAGCCATCTAGGAGGTGGCAACCTCCAAGAGTAACAAGCACTACAGCTTACAACTCGATCACCTAGTGCCACTTGATGCAATCTCACGATGCAATTGCACTAGAATCGCTCACTCACTTAATCGGATGGTGACTATCAAGCTAGAGTGAGTTAGAGAGCTCCCAAGCACCACCACATAAGCCACCAAGGCTCTAGTGTGCTAAGCTCTTCTAAGCTTCTGGCCAAAGGCCGACCAACACTTCTATTTATAGCCCCACGGGCTAAAATAGCCGTTACCCCTTCACTGGGTGTTTTTTGGGCTGACCGGACGCACCGGTCAAATTGACCGGATGCACCCTGCTAGTGTTTAGTCAACGGATGGCTGCCACGTCATCCCTTGCTTCAAATACTGAGCGCCCAATCTCAATGGTTAAGTCACAATCGGACGCACCGCTAGGAAGACCGGACGCTGCAACGCCTGAGTCCGGTCATTTCCAGAGAGCTCCCCGAGCCTCTATTTTGCGACCGGACACGTCCGCTCCTGCACGATTGGGCACAGACTAGCCAGAGTCTGATAATTTCTAGAGATCTTCTTGAGCCTCTATTTTGTGACTGGATGCATCAGCTCCTGCATGACCGAACGCAGCACCTGAGTCTGATCATTCTCTGACTGCCACGCGTCACTACTGTTCCTCACGCCACCACATTAGCATACATCAGCACTGACCAGATGCAGCCCCTGAGCGTCTGGTCACTCTTCGCGCCAACGTTCGGTCACAAGACCGGGACTGCAACTCACTGCTGCCATTGACCGGACACACAGGTACTACCGAGGCCAGCGTCTGGTCACTCACAGTGACCCCTTCTCGCCTTCGTTTCATCGCCGAGTTGATCCACATCAACTCCAACTTCATCTCCTTTGTAAATGTGCCAACACCACCAAGTGTACACCACCATGTGTATGTGTGTTAGATTTTCACAAACATTTTCCAAAGGATTAACCACTCAACTTGCCACGCCTACTCGATCCTAGCAACGATGCAAAGTTAGATCACTCGAGTGGCACTAGATGACCGATATGCAAACAAGTTTGCCCCTCTTGATAGTATGACCATCTATCCTAAACTCGGTCATCAACTTCTCTACACACCTTTGATCGATGAAATGAAATGCCCTAGGTTATACCTTTGCCTTGCGCATTCCATTCTGTATTCTCCAATGTTGATGCAACACATGCACCAACGTGATCAATAATGATATGATCCACTTCATATCATCACATGATCATATTGGCTCATCGATCTTGACTTCACTTGCTTTTCACCGTTGCCTTCGTCCATCGGCGCCAAGTCTTGCTCAAGCTTCACCGCCACGCGGTCCATCGCTCCAAAGCCTCCAACTTGTCTTTCACGCTTGCAACCGGTCTATCAAGCCAAGTTATGTCTTGATCTTCTCCACCTTCATCACATGATTCAATGTCATGTCCCATGTGCAATGAACTCCTTCAACATCACATGTGTGAGCTTTGCAACATTTCTGAGCCATTTCCACCTCCATGGCATATGTTGCTCACACACATGTACCTGTGGACTAATCACCTGTGTATCTTATATAAACATAATTAGTCCACCTAGGTTGTCACTCAATTACCAAAACCACACAAGGACCTTTCAACGGCGCGTGGCTCGGCTCGTTCTCCCACGTGGCGGTGGAGCTCTCTTCCTGTGCGGCGGCGGTGCGACAGCAGTAGAGTAGCCCTAGTGAGTTCCTCTCCCAATCTGTCTGTTCCCCTTCTAGGGTTAGGGTTAGGGTTTGACTGTTTCTCCTCGCGCCCACGGTGGCTCAGGGTGACTTCTCGTGCGGCGTCGAGGCGACGGCTGGCAGTGGTGACGGTGCGGGCGTTCCCTGGTAGGAAAAACCCCTTCTTTTCCTTTCTCTTCTTGTGATCTCAGGTTTGGAAAAACTTGGAAATCTTTTCTATAACTACGCGACTATTCTTCTTGATCCTTGACATGTTCTGTTGGCTACCTATTACAATTACAGACAACAGTTTGCGTCGATGCGTGCCAGCTCAAGAAATAGAAGGCGTGCACCGAAGTTTTCAAGGCAGAGCACATCTTTGTAAATACATCCGAGCAATCATCTTTGTAAGTATAGTCATTGTCAGGAACCTAGTGATTATCAGTCATGGTACAGTGTTTTTTCTCTTACAACAAATCAGTCAACAGTGCTTTTTAGCCTGGCGTTTCAGCGAAATGAACAAGGCCTATGTGTTATCGTGTGCCTCTATTGATGCTTTGGACTTGCACCTCCCTACACGGCTTTGATCATGTCCACCTCACCTTCGACTACTTAGGTGACAAAATGGGCTATTGTCTGCATGAGCTTGTTATCAGCTTATCCTCTACTCGCAATATCTACTGTTGTCTAATAGATCGTCTCCTAACTCTCTCTCTTCCAAGTCAGCAAAAATTCTATGTAGCGATGCATGAGACAACTTAGCAGACCGCTCATGTGGAGCAATGTACCTGCCCTAACGTGAGGGGGGGGGGGGGGGTTGGTACCTTAGTCTTCGTCTTCGAACTTCTTCACTAGTCTGGCCATTTACAATGCTAAAGGGAGAGAAGGGCCACCATGCAAGAGGACAAATTTTGGAGGATTGAGACCTTGTTTAGATCTCATGGTCTAAAGTTTAGTTAACTCGTGTGGCTCTAAACAAGAGCCCTAAAGTGTTTTCTAAAGTTTAGACCATCAAACACAAATTTTAGATCACACAAGTGTATTAAAGTGATCAAAAGTTTTAGTCCTCAACTTTAACCACTAAACTTTAGACCAGAGAATCCAAAACATGCCCTGAATGGAGGAAAAATGAAAAAAATTAGAGGATTAAAATAGAGAAAAAATAAAGAAAATTTAGATGATGGAGGAAAAATAAAGGAATTTTGGAGGATTGAAATCCTATATAGAGTTTTTTTTATAAGAGCCTTTATTAGAACAAAAGAATGAATCCTATGAATTCTTTTGAAATTCCTATAAAATGATTTTTTTTATTGAAGGAAACACCTATAAAATTAGCCGTGTCCTGTGGAACTTTCAACCTCATGTTTTTCTCCAACCCAAATGCCTATACGGGCATACGGCCCAGGTGGACTTGGGCGACGCATGGAGTCCACCTACCCGCCTGACACGTCACATATCGAACCCGGCCGCGCCTCGCCGTAGCGACTAGCGAGGCGATGACCAGCGCAGCAGCGGCATCCTTTTCTCCGATAAAAAGGGTGAATGAATTCCTTGCGTGCCATAAAAAAAATCGCAATGCTACGTGTTTCTATAGAAAAGATCAGCGGTCTTCAACATCACTATTCTAACTTTTTTTTTGTCCTCCATACCACTATCGTCAGTTTAGGTTCTAACGCCGTCAAACTGCAGGCATGAAAAGTCAAAAATACCCTTAAGTCTAAATATATCATTAATTTTTTGAGCATCTTAACGACTTCAAATGAAAAAACTCAAAACTAGAAAGTTGTAGATCTCGTCGAGATCTATAATTTTCATATAAAAATTATCTTCATTTAATTCCGTAAAAAAAGATATGATTTTTTTAAGATATATTAATCATATTGAATCATATTTTTTGTGGAATTAAATGAAGATAATTTTTATATGAAAATTATAGATCTCGACGAGATCTACAACTTTCTAGTTTTGAGTTTTTTCATTTGAAGTCGTTAAAATACTCAAAAAAATTAATGATATATTTAGACTTAAGGGTATTTTTGACTTTTCACACCTGCAGTTTGACGGCGTTAGAGCTCAAACTGACGACAGTGGCATGAAGGACAAAAAAAAAATTGGAACAATGACACTAAAGATCGCTAAATTTTTTCAGGGACATATAGACTATTATAATTTTTTTTAATGGCACACAGGAATTCTCCATAAAAAAAAACCCGCGACTCTGGTCAGAGAGGGAGGGAGAGAGCGAGCTCGAACCGGCAGAATACAAGACCGAGGGAGCGGAGCCGCCGCGCGTGCGCTGGAACGTAGGCGGCGGGGGCATGGCGGGCCGGGTGGCGGGGCGAGGCGGGAGGCCGCTGCTGGGCGGAAGCGGCGGGGGCGGGAAGCGCGGCGGGAGGCCGTCGATGGCGGTCGTGGCGGCGCTGCTGCTGGCGTGCGCGGCGCTGCTCCTGCTCCTGGCGCTCGGCGCGCTATCGCTGCCCGGGGCATCCGAGGGCGCCGGGGGCCGCGGCGCGGGGCTCGCGCGCCCGCGCCCGCGCTCGCACTTCCGCAGATCCACCTTCGACTCGTGCGTTTTTCCCCCCTCTCCACGATCTCTCTACCGCGCGCTTGCTCGCGCGGTTTTCCCCTGAGATGCTTACTGCTCTGAGGTGCTTACGCGTGGTTGCTCGTGCTTGCGTGCTGCAGGGGGCTAGAGATGCGTGGGGAGAAGGGGGAGCCGTGGACGGAGGTGCTGTCGTGGGAGCCCCGCGCGTTCGTGTACCACAACTTCCTGGTGAGTCCCTTGCCTCATTCGTTTCTGTTTGGTGGGAAGGACAAGGACCACATGTTCTAGATGCGATTTGCTTCATACTTTTGGCCAGGAGATCTCGAGTTTTCTGTTGTTTCAGTTATGTTGAAATCTTGGATGAGCAGTTGGCGAAGCACCAGACCTGTTGATACCCTGATTATGGAGAGCGATCGAAATGGCTTAGCCCTTTGCCAGATTCCTTGCTCCTTTTTCAGTAACATTTACGGACGCTTTGAGAAAGCCTTTGCCCGAAGTGGCTGTACAAAAATAGTGGCATTGGGTTATGCTGCGAATGAGATGCCGAATTGTGTGGCTTTGTTAACTCTTCCAGATCTGGGCGGCAGCACTACTGTCAGTGTACTTGAATTGGCTAGTCTACATATGAGATATGAGATATGGCTGTCATGGAGCTTCACCAAGATCCCAAGAGTTGAAACTGAGCCAGGGGTACTAATCCCCATTTACTGTCAGTGCCATGCATATTTTCAATTGCCGCGGTGGTGGATCTGGAGTTCAAACTCAGGTTTTCAACCAGGCTGGGTATTTGCTTTGTGTTATGATTATCATTTATCAATTCACCTGAAACATTATAGTTATTGAGACTTATTCTCACTTGCCAAAGGCCCAAATCATTCGAATGATTGTTAAGTCATGCTTGCTGTTGTAGAGATTGCATAATATTAAATGAAGTAATATCAGTATCAGTGTCATGATCAATTTTTCATAATCAACTGTGTTGTTACTGCCAACTATTTCAAATCCATTTTAGTTTGCTTCACCAAGCAATCAGGTTATGACTGAATTTTATGTTATTCTCAGTCCAAGGAAGAATGTGACCATTTGATTTCACTGGCAAAGCCTCAAATGAAGAAGTCAACAGTAGTTGATTCAACAACTGGAGGGAGCAAGGATAGCAGGTTTGAACATTTACCGAAATTCCAAATTCAGGGATGTTACATCATCTGTGATGCTCATTTTGCTTCATGGACATATATGAAGGGTGCGGACAAGTTCAGGAATGTTTCTTAGAAGAGGGCAGGACAAAATTATTCGGACAATTGAGAAAAGGATAGCAGATTACACCTTCATACCTGTAGGTACGTAGTATTCTTGATGGGTTTAATGTCAAAGTGCTTGCCTACTATTTTGTGAAGGAAACAAGTCAGTATGCTCAACAGACATTTAGACTAGGTTTAATGTTCGGATGGTGCTGTTTGACACAGGCACACAGCTAGCTTGTACACTTAATTATCTGCTTCATGGAATGACTGAAAGTCCTTACTACTGCTCTAATATTCAAATGGTGCCTAACTTTAAACCGCACTTTAGGTCCTGCATTCATCATACAGATAGAATAGCCTGCATTGTGGATTTGTGGGACTGAATTACCAAACTGTACTGTACTAAAGATGTTACCACAATCACAATTTCTGGAAATGCACTAAACTTTGCGCTTCATTAGATTTAATAGATCCTTGATTTTGTGACAGTTTGTAGGATATCATGCCAATGTACTTCAGTATGACCTTGGAGGTTTCAATGCTGTACATGTCACTATGTAAGGTCTCACTAAAATCTGCATGATGTGAGGGAAAAAATGTATGTACTGATTGTTGCACTAACAAGTACTTCCCCAAATTTAGTTTTTTAGAATAGTACAGCTTGTGCAGTTTCGCTGATGTGGATGGTTTGACATTTAAAAAAAAAAGTATGTAGAGGTACATATACCCAACAATATGACGAGGTACAAAAAGGGGCCTCAAGCAGTAAGTGTCAAGTGTCTATTTCAGCAAATAGAAAAATAATAGACCATTACAGCGTAATCTGATGGGCACCCCTAAATGTGAATAACAATCAAGTCTTTGAACATTGGTGCCTCTGTACCTGATTATTTTGTACTGCGGTTTTACTTCAAATGGCATCAGCACCTCTCTTTATTGTTTCCCTGTACTTTCGCAGAGCATGGTGAGGGTCTTCAAGTTCTCCACTATGAAGTTGGGCAGAAGTACGATCCTCACTTTGATTACTTCCATGATGATTACAACACCAAGAATGGAGGCCAGCGTATAGCAACTCTTCTTATGTATCTGTATGTATTACACTGTTGGTATTCTATGATATGTGCCGTTGGTGACCCAATTGCCCAGTTGACATTTTGTATGGCAATTGCTATTTACTAGTTCGGATGTTGAAGATGGTGGCGAGACTGTGTTCCCTTCGTCGACAACAAACAGCAGCTCTTCACCATTTTATAATGAGCTGTCTGAATGTGCAAAGGGCGGTCTATCTGTTAAACCAAAGATGGGAGATGCACTTCTGTTCTGGAGCATGAAGCCTGATGGATCCCTGGATCCCACAAGCCTGCATGGTGACATTACTTGATCTTTGATGCCATGCCATGTTTTCCAACAGGCAGGTGTTATGCCACAGTACACTGATGCTTCTATTTTTCTTCAAATTTCCTTTAGGTGGATGCCCAGTGATAAAAGGCAACAAATGGTCATCGACAAAGTGGGTGCGTGTTCATGAGTACAAAGGTTAGATACAAGAAGACACAGACCTGAGGTACTAATTTTTGCTCAGAAACCAAAATGGTCCTTATACTCTGTTTTTAGTTTGGCAATTGCAAAAGTAGTGCCGGGCCTCTACCTTGTACCAACAATATCCCCGACATATGTTGAAATGCCTGCGGTCAGCTTCGAAGATACATTTCAAATTCACTGAAATTTTGTCGACTCTTTGCAGGTCATGCACCGGTTCAAATTCGTGGACATTTTGGCACACGTCGAGGGTTTCGATTTTCCATAGAGGATTAATTTACACTTAATTCTTTTCTAGCTGTTACTGAGGCAATGTCTTAGGCTCCGTATTGTACATTAACATGTTAGGCTGATGAACATAAACCTGATGATTCAGAGATGGACGTGTTCGGTGTATACTGCCATTGCCCTTGTTCAAATAGATGTCTTATTGATGTTGAAAAGATCTTTTCTTTGTGTGTGACTATCCTAGGCTTTTCTCTTCTTTTTTTTATGGTGGTACCCAATACGCGGCAAAACTGAAGAAGCTTATACAATCTCTCTTGTTTAGCCTAAACCGAAACAGGATCACCTCGAAACATTGTTGATGTTAAGCTTGGAATCTGAGTGGCGGGAGCTCGTGGCTAGTCCTGCGGCGAACTGCGTTGTTTAGCAGGATAGCAGTGGCCGTTCTTTGGGAACATGAAATCAGCGGCGCGTTCCACGCGTTGCTCAGAGCGCGCGACAGACGTGCAACCAGCGAACTCGCAAAACATTTTATAATAACCCGTGCACGCGGCAGTCATGGGAAACGGCGGTGGGACTGGCGATAAGACGAAGACGAAGGCGACAGGAGGCCTCACCGGTCGCGAACCCTCCTCCTCCTCCAGCCACGCCTCGAAACGGCGTCGGGGCCTGCGCGGTGAGCCCATGGCTGACCGCTTCTTCCCCAACGACTTTCCCGACTTCGTCGCCGAGGCTGAGGCCTCCGACGGCGACGGCGAGGGGCACCGCCCCGCGGGGGCTTCGGGGCCTGCTCTCGCTTCCGTACAGCAGGCTCTCCGACCGCTTCGTCCGCGCCGCGCGCCGCCTCAAGGACAAGGTGCGCCCAGCTACTCGCTCTCTCTCGTTTCATCTGTCGCCCGCCCGCCCGCCCGCCCGCCCGCCAGGTGCTCGACTGATTGCTCTCGGCTTACCGTCCCTGCAGGTGGTGGAGGAGACGTGGGTGAAAGCCGGGCGGAAGGTGACAGACTACACGCTCTACACGGGCTCTCTCGGGACAGCGCTGCTGCTGTTCAAGTCCTTCCAGGTCACCGGAGACCTCGGGGACCTCGCCCTCGCCGCTGACATCGTCCGCGCGTGCGATGAAGCGTCGCGGGGCCTGCTGTAAGAATAAGATGACCGACCAAGCCCCCCGCTTTTCTTGTTCATGCTTGGTGCTGGTTGCTTTGGTTGGATCTTCCTGTTACTTGTTCATAATTGTATGGAGGTGTGTGGCCTGGGTGTGTAAGGCGCAGGTTCTTGACATTCATATGCGGGAGGGCCGGTGTCTGCGCTCTTGGAGTGGTGATTGCCAAGCATTGTGATGATCAGCTGAGGGTCACTCAATATCTGAGCTCCTTTGATGAGGTGAGGCTTCTGATAAGCATTGTCCTGGGTTTAGGAGTCAATTTGTTAACTTTGTATGTGCAATGCACTGTTGCCACGTGAGTGTAGAAAAACAGGTACCTGCTAATCTTGTAGACTCAGCTGTCCTTTGTGATGTTGTAGATAACAGTCACTGAGAAAGTTCCAAATGAACTGCTGTATGGAAGGGCAGGTTATGTGTGGGCTTGTTTGTTCTTGAATAAGCATCTCAGCGAGAAGACGATCCCTCTCGAGCACATTGTATGTTAATGCTATAGTTCTGTTATATAAATTCTCACACACATTTCCTTTTAAATTATACTCATGTGAAAGGCACTGGAAATCTTATTGTATCAAACCACGTCAACTGTAGAATTCTGTGGCGAAGGACATCCATCAATGAGGGAAGAAATCTTGCAAGCAAGGTGAGTAGCCTGCTGATGTACGAATGGCATGGGAAGAAATACTGGGGTGCTGCCCATGGTCTTGCTGGAATCATGCATGTGCTCATGCACACTGAACTGAAACCAGATGAGCAGGATGATGTAAAGAACACCCTGCGGTATATGATCAAGAACAAGTTTCCCAGTGGCAACTATCCCTCAAGTGAAGGCAATGAATCAGATCGCTTGGTGCATTGGTGTCATGGTGCCCCAGGTGTTGCTCTTACGCTTGCTAAAGCATATGAGGTGATTTCTGCATCTGTTTACACTTGCTCTATTGAATATCCTATTTGCATCTACATGTTTATTCAGTAGACGTTCTTGAGATCTGGTAAGATGTTTAACTAATGAGTGAAGCTGCGAATAACCAGTTGGTCTATTAATCTTTAGAGTTTGGATGTGGTCAACTGGTCACCATGAGTAACAATATCTGTATTTCAGGTCTTCCATGATGATTATTTCAAGCAAGCAGCTGCAGAGGCTGCTGAGGTAGTTTGGAACCGAGGGCTTCTGAAGAGAGTCGGAATATGTCACGGTGTAAGCGGGAATGCCTATGTGTTTCTCTCACTCTACAGACTAACCGGTAATGTTGAGTACCTCTACCGGGCAAAGGCTTTTGCCTGCTTTCTTCTGGAGAAAGCTGATCAGTTGATAGCCGAGGGGACCATGCATGGTGGTGATCGGCCGTTTTCAGTGTTTGAAGGGAAGGCTGGGATGGCATACCTCCTCTTGGACATGGTTGATCCATCTGAATCATGGTTCCCGGCCTATGAACTTTGAGAAACCCAATCTGTACAATTACCCTGTGACTTGTGAGGCTGTGTGATAATCCGGCAGTCTGGAAAACTCTGAGTTTGTGTTTTCTCGTCTACTCTGTAATGTGTGCTTGGACCTCGGTGGCGTCTGCTGTGTTTGTAAATTTGTGTTGCTGATGTTGCAAAGATCTTCTGTGAAGTATGCATGATCATCACATTCTTACTAAGACGCCATGACCCTAACTACTCAACCTTCAGCTGACATCATTCCAACTTGGCTTCCTGCTCTTTGACTTTATGTTTTTTCCTTATTTTTGAAACTTCTATTCATGTTTAAACTTACTCCTCTTCTCTATTACTAATAGAGAAATTTTACGGTGCTTAGGAATAACAAGAGCCTTTTGTTCAACTAGATCTAATGGTTAAAAATGTAAAGGAACCTAATGAGAGGAACTTAAGTTGTGGGCCACAACTTAAATTTAGCGGGCTAGGAACTGATTTCTATATTTATCCAAAGGGTATAATGGTATTTTGATCGGTAGAACCTATCACACCAAGTTAATCAGCAGCGGCGGTGCCGGCCCAACCGATCTTGTCGTCGCTGGGAAGGTGCAAACCTCATGGCTTCTGCGCTGCCCCCATCTTCTAGTGGAACCGACTATTGGACTAGCTGTAGGAATGAAGGCGACTCTCTAGCAGCGTACGCCAGAGAAGAGCGGTGTCGGGGACCAATACTAGGGTACCCGAAGAGGAGGAGCTAATGACCATCAACATTGCCTCATCCGAGCAGTCAAGAGCGCGACTACAGCTCCAACCGATCCCCTGGCGCGCAAGCTCCGCTTCTTCCGGCCTCTGGGAGAGGGCACCGCCTCGCCCCGACCCTTGGGTCTGCGCTTCACCTCGTCCGGCCTCTGGGGGAGGACTCCGCCTCGCCCGACCCCGAGGCCGCAGGCTCCGCCTCGCCCGACCCTTGGGTCTGCGCTTCGCCTCGCCCGGCCTTTGGGGGAGGACTCCGCCTCGCCCGACCCCGAGGCCGCAGGCTCCCCCTCGCCCGACCCTTGGGTCTGCACTCCGCCTCGCCCGACCCTTGGGTCTACGCTTCGCCTCGCCCGGCCTCTGGGGGAGGACTCCACCTCGCCCGACCCTGAGGCCACGGGCTCTGCCTCGCCCGACGAAGACCACATCTACAGGGCCGGCGGGACCCACATGAAGGAGAAGAAGGACCCGGCGATCTTGAAGGCCTTCGGCTCTCTCTCGTTCTTCTTTTTCCTCCGCTGTAACCCATGCTTTCCCTTGACCTATAAAAGGAAAAGCAGGGCGCTCCATAAGGGGCATCGCAACACATCATATCGATTCAGGCTAGATCCGATCGAACCATCACGAACCCATCGAACCCCAAACACACGGCCGAGTAGCAACCGAGCTCTCTTAGCACCCGTTCACTCCTTTCACCAGAGACTTGGGACCGGTCCCCCTATCGCCCGTTTGTAACCCCTACTACGAACTTTCAGTGCTTGTAACATGAGCAGCAGCAACAAACTGGACATAGGGACATTCTACCCGAACTAGTATAAACCTCGTGTCCTCTAAGCACACCATCCGAGCCAGACGCGCAATATTAGAAATTTACTTATCGGTGGCAACTTGAAACACCGACAGTTGGCGTGCCAGGTAGAGGCCTTTTGCGCGTCTCGACATCCACACCAGACCTCAGATGGCTAGTCGCAACATCAGCTAGGTCCCAAGCGTGCACGTGCGCTTCGGGGACCTGGACTTCATCGTCATGACGAAAGAAGAGTTGGCGCAGGCTCCCGCCGCTGTCCAACCTCTCCACTCCGTCGGCCTCGGCGTGATCACCAAGGCGCTGGAGGAGCTACAGCTGCACGCATCGGAGGCCCGTGCCTCCGAGAGCGACCAGTTCCTCGGCTTCGATTACGGGAGGTTAGAGCGTCAGCTCGACGCCTTACTAGGACCCCGACCATCCCGAGAGGACTTCGCCACCTCACCTTCTCGTTCGCCAACGTCATAGCACAGCTTGCCGGGGGAGAGCATCCACGAGGAAGAGGCTACCCTAATGAATGACCTTGACAACGAGGTCGGGGGGATGTAGGGGCCCCACCTCGCCTGTGGGTGGAGCAGCTGAAGGCCCGACACCAAGAGCTCGAGAAAGCGCTACTCCAGCTCGAGCAGGAACGTGCGGAGCTCGATCGAGAGATTGGGCGCCATGAAGACGGTGGGCGTGCACGCGCCATGGACCGTGATGTGAATCGGAGGATCATCAAAGACGATGAAGCACTCCCACACTTCGCCCAGGCGAGCCTGAACATCGCCGCTGTGGCGGTCTTGCTCCAGGGGCTTCTAGGGCCCACAACGCTCGAAGACCGTCAGACCCATCATGAGATTCGCACGCTACTCGATCATGCGGCAGCACAATAGGCCGAGAGCTTGCTGCCTCGGCGACACGAGCTCGATGCCAGCCAGCGCACGCCTTCGGAGCCGCTCGACAAGGACGCGTTAGTCCACCAGGCGTCACAAGGCGGCAGGCTGTGCACCGTGGTCCCGGTACATGAGCGTCTTAGCCGCAACCGTGACGCGTGTGACACCCTGGACGCCCACAGGCGTTCCCACGGTGATCTGAGGGAGGGATCTAGCCGTGGCTACCACCCTCATCATGGTGGACGCTACGATAGCGGCGAGGACCAAAGCCCGAGTCTCGGCCTGCCGAGACCTTAGGCCTTTGGCCGACACATCCTCAACGTTGCCTTTCTGCCACAGTACCAACCACCAACCAACATCCCGAAATACTCCGGGGAAACGAACCTCGGACTGTGGCTCAAGGATTATTGGCTCACTTGCCAAGCCGATGGAGCGGATAATGACAATTTCATTATCCGCAACCTTCCATTGTTCCCAGTCGATTCAGTGCAAACATGGTTGGAACACCTTCTGCCCAACATAATCCAACGTTGGGCGGACCTGAAAGAGATCTTCGTGGGAAACTTCTAGGGTACGTACAAGCATCCTGGAAACCCATAGGATCTCAAAAACTACCGATAGAAGGTCGGAGAAACCCTTCGTGGATACATCTGGCGCTTCTCCCGGCAGTGCAACGAGCTGCCCAATGTCGCTGACACCGACATCATAGGGGCCTTTCTGTCTAGGACCACCTACGAGTCTCTGGTTCACAAGCTGGGACATAAGGGTTCGCGAACCACCAAGGAGCTCCTCGACATCACCACTAGCCATGCCTCGGGCGAGGAGGCGGTCGGGGCGATCTTCGACCACCTCAAGGGCAAGGCGAAGCAGGATGAGGATGCTGGCGAAGGTGCGTCCAACCGCCCTAGCAAGAAGAAGAGCAAGCAACGATGCGAGGGCTCGCTCGTGGCCATCGCCGACCATAAGGGGGTCAGAAGCCCATAGAAGGTATCCCGAACCACTTCAAGAAGCTGCTCAAAGGGCCATGCCAAACCATTCCTTCCCCGTCAAGCATCTCTACAAGGACAACGACCTCATGAAGTGGTTTTTGTCTAGAGGCTCCAACAAGGGGGAGCACAGGGAGGACCCTAAGCTAGCCATAGACGACGTCGAGGGGAATGACGGTGGCTTTTCGACACTAGATGGTTGCCTCATCATATTCGGAGGGTCAGCAGCCTATGACTCCAAGCACTGCCAGAAGCTTGCGTGCCGCGAGGTCTATACGGTCAAGCCGGTCGTGCCTGCCTTCCTCCAACGATCGGAGTCTGCCATAACCTTTGATCAGATCGACCACCCGGAGAACGCCCCCACAACCGAGGAGATATCCGCTCGTGGTCAACCTAATCATCGACACAAAGCGACTCACCAAGGTACTAATGGATGGAGGCAGCGGCCTCAACATCATGTACGCCAAAATGCTCAACGCCATGGGCATCGACCGATCACACATTCGACCGACCGGAGCGCCTTTCCATGACATCGTGCCTGGAAAGCAGGCCATGCCACTTGGGCAGATCAATCTGCCTATCACCTTTAGGGATCCATCCAATTATAGGATGGAGACCCTAACCTTCGAGGTGGTCGGGTTCCATGGAACCTACCATGCCATCCTAGGACATCCATGCTACGCGAAGTTCATGGCCGTCCCCAACTACACCTTCCTAAAGCTAAAGATGTCAGGACCATGTGGGGTCATCACCATCGGCACCTCCTTCTAGCGCGCCTATGAGTGTGAGGTCGAGTGCTGCGAACACGCCGTGGCAATCATCGCCTCCAGGGAGCTTGCGGCCATCAAGAGGAGATCATTGAAGAAGCGCCCGACCCCAAGCAGTCAGCCAGGTCTTTCGAGCATGTGGAGGGTGCCAAGGAGGTCCTCATAGGCCCTAGCAGCTTCAAAGGCAAAGCGGTGCGCATTGGCACCACGCTTTCCTCCGAATAGGAAAGCGCGCTCATTGACATCCTCCACGCCAATAGAGATATCTTTGCTTGGAAACCCTTGGACATGCCAGTCATTCTAAGAGAAGTCACCGAGCATGCCTTGAAGATCAGGCTAGGATCCAAGCCAGTGAAGTAGCGCCTACTTCACTTCAACGAGGGAAAGCGTAGGGCCATCGGTGAGGAAATTGTGAAACTTTTGATGGTCAGGTTCATCAAGGAAGTATTTCACCCCGAATGGTTAGCCAATCCTGTTCTTGTATGAAAGAAGAGTGAGAAATGGAGAATGTGTGTTGACTACACGGGTCTCAATAAGGCATGTCCAAAGGAGCCATTTCCTTTGCCATGCATAGACCAAGTAGTCGACTTCAACCTCAAGGTGCGAAACCCTTTGCTTCCTTGATGCGTACTCCGGGTACCATCAAATCATGATGAAAGAGTCTGACCAGCTCACGACATCTTTCATCACCCCATTCGGATCGTTCTACTACATCACAATGCCGTTTGGTCTGAAAACATGGGGGCTACGTACCAGCATTGTATGCTCAAGTGTTTCGGGGACCTCATCGGATGAACCGTTGAGGCCTACGTGGATGACATCATGGTCAAGTCCAAACAGGCTGACCAGGTCATAGCCGACCTTGAGCAGACCTTCACAAAACTCTGAGCAAACAACATTAAGCTCAACCCCGAGAAGTGCGTTTTTGGGGTCTCGAGGGGTATGCTGCTAGGTTTCCTCATCTCGGAGCGTGGCATCGAGGCCAACCCGGAGAAGATCTCGACCATCACAAGGATCGACCCAATTCAGAACATAAAGGGGGTACAATGAGTTGTAAGGTGCCTCGTCGTGCTCAGCCACTTCATCTCGCACCTCGGCGAACAAGGTCTCCCCCTCTATCGGTTTCTAAAGAAGGCCGACCGTTTCAAATGGATGCCTGAGGCCTAGGAGGCACTTGGCGCGATCAAGCAGCTACTGATGAAGGCCCTGATCCTAGTCCCTCCGACCGATGGAGAACCGCTTCTGCTCTACATTGTGGCCACCACATAAGTGGTCAGCGCTGCCCTGGTGGTGGAGTGAGAAGAAGAAGGGCATGGCCTCAAAGTGTAGCATCCCATGTACTTTGTTAGCAAGGTCTTGTCCAATTCCAAGAACCACTACCCCCAAATCCAGAAGCTCCTGTACGCCATCCTTATCGCCAAGAGGAAGCTACATCACTACTTCAAGTCGCATACGGTGATGGTCGTGATATCCTTCCCCCTCGGCGAGGTTGTCCAAAACTAGGATGCCACAAGAAGAATCGCAAAGTGGGCACTCGAGCTGATGGGTCAAGGCATTTCGTATGCCCCCCAGACGGCTATCAAGTCCCAAGTGCTGGCTGATTTCGTTGCATGGTGGACCGAGGTCCAATTGCCACCGATAGTCATCGACCAGGAGTACTAGACGATGTACTTCGATGGATCGCTGATGAAGAAAGGCGCCAGCGTGGGGCTAGTCTTTGTTTCGCCCCTCGGGGTACGCATGAGGTACATGGTTCTCATCCATTTCCCCTCCTCCAACAATGTGGCCGAGTATGAGCTGCTCATCAATGGCCTACGCATCGCCATCGAGTTGGGTATCCGACGCCTTGATGTCTAGAGCGACTCCTAGCTGGTCATCGACCAAGTCATGAAGGAGTCAAGCTACCATAATGCCAAGATGGCTGCATATTGCTGAGAAGTCCGCCAATTGGAGGATAAGTTCGATGGTCTCGAGCTCAACCACATCCCAAGGCGTCTCAATAAGGTGGCCGACACGCTAGCGAAAGCTGCATCTGGCCAAGAGCCGGTGCCAACGGGTGTCTTCACCAGCGATCAGCACAAGCCCTCGGTCCGCTACAAGGAGCCAGAATAGGCCGGTGATGGGCCGCCAGCCCTAGGCTCGGGGCTAACCAGCCATCAGCTCCATCTGACCCTAAGGTCATGGAGCTTTACGAAGATCTAGCGATAGAGCCCGACCCTCTGGCCAACTAGAGGACACCTTACCTTGACTACCTCCTCCATGAGGCGTTGCCGACGAACAAGACAGGGGCTTGGTGGCTCACGCGTCATGCCAAGTCCTTTGCCATTGTTGATGATGAACTCTACAGGCGGAGCCACACCAAGATCATGCAGCGCTGCATCCCCATCAAGCAAGTGAAGCAGTTGCTGAGAGATATCCATGGTGGGGTCTACGGTCACCATGCCGTGTCTAGAACCTTGGTTGGAAACACATTTCAACAAGGTTTCTACTGGCCGACCGTGGTAGCCGACGCTGAACATATTGTGCGCACCTGCAAAGTGTGTCAGTACTATGCCCAGCAGACCCACCTATCGGCCCAAGCACTCCAGACGATCCTTATCACGTGGCCATTCATGGTCTGGGGGCTCGATCTAGTTAGACCTCTCAAGAGGGTGCTCGAGGACTATATGCACTTGCTTGTCACCATAGACAAGTTCACGAAGTGGGTAGAGGCTCCATCGATCTCCGTGATCAAGTCCGAGCAAGCCGTGTTGTTCTTCCTCGACATCATCCATCGCTTTAGGGTCTCGAACTCCATTATCACGGACAACGACACATAGTTCACCAGAAAGAAGTTCCTCCAATTCTACGATGAATACCACATCCGCATCGATTAGGCCACCATGGTGCACCCCTGCATGAATAGGTAGGTCGAGCGTGCGAACGACATGATCCTACAAGGCCTCAAGCCTAGGATCTTTAACCGGTTGAACAAATTTGGCGGATGATGGGTTGCGAAACTTCCCACGGTGCACTGGAGCTAAGGACGACCCCTAGCCGGACCACTGGCTACACACCGTTCTTCATGGTCTATGGTTCTAAGGCTATCCTCCCAACCGACCTCAAATATGGAGCGCCAAGGGTTAGGGCATACATCTAACAGGGAGCCGAGGCGTCCCTAGAAGATGCCATGGACCAGCTAGATGAAGTGTGCGATGTTGCCCTCCTCCGCTCGGCCAAATACCAGCAAGTGTTGCACCAGTACCACAACCGTTGAGTGTGGGATTGGGCCTTCAATGTCGGGGACCTGGTGCTCCACCTCGTCCAGAGCAATAGGAATCGCCACAAGCTCTCTCCGCCATGGGAGGGACCATACGTTGTCATGGAGGAGCTCCAACTGGGCGCATACAAGCTCAAGACCATCGATGGTGATGTCTTCATCAATGCCTAGAACATCGAGTAGCTATGCCGCTTTTACCCTTAATAAACGCACACTTTCTCTTATCAGTTTCACTTTCAAACTCCCCGATCTTTAGTGACACCCGACCCCAGCAACGACGAGGGGTCAAGCCTCGCTCAGGGGCTAGTAAGAGCGTATCTATCCAGAAAACATTCTCTACGCCTGACCCTTTCTCACATTAAGACCTAGAAGCAAAGTTTGCAGAAACAAACACTAAGTAAAACTGGTCGACTGCGAGAAACCTACGCCTCAGCGGATATGATGTCTTTGCTCACCAGCGTGATCAGAGTTTTTTCTGCACCCTAGGCTTTTTGGCCTTAGCTACAAAAAGAGTCAGTATGCATTTAAGAGTCTATCTGCCTAGCAAGCATTCTCCATGCTCAACCCTCTCTCACGACGAGACCTAGAAGCTAGGCTTGTGGAAACAAACTTTGAGTAAAACTGGTCGGACTGCGAGAAACCTACACTCAAGCGGCTACGACGTCTTTGCTCACCATCGTGATTAGAGCTTGTTTGCTCGCACCCCGAGCTTTACGGCCTCAATGATGGAAAGGGTCGGAATGCACTAACCTTTTTATATGAAAAGGGGAGAAGGGTTAAAATCTGTTAGGCCATAACAAAATTTAAGAGCTTGTCCACTTATTACAAGTTCGTCGCATGGCATATCTGCCTAACTAAATTCTTGAGGGGATGATCTCATCCTCTATCTCCATAGGAAAGCCCTCTGCCAGTAGGTCACCCAAGCCGCTCGAATGGCTTGGGCCGCTGCCGAGAGACGGTTAGGGAGCAATGGAATGCCACACAAGGGTTATGCCAACCCTGTTATGAACAATGGACCCAGGTTCCACCCGAACATATCCGGTAAGAGCTCCTCGAGCCCATCACTTGAGCCATCGAGGTAAGTTCTATGCCAGTGGGTCACCCAAGTCGATTGGATGGTTCGGGCCATTGACAAGAGACGGGTCACCCTTAATTTACACATGTTTTCTCTTATTGATTTCGCTATCGAGCCCCTGACCCTACCAACGGCAAGGGGTCAGGCCTCACTCAGGGGCTGGTAGGACTGTCTATTTGGTAGACATTCTCTAAGCCTGACCCCTTTCTTATGCTAACACCTAGAGGCAAGGTGTGCGGAAACAAACTCTGAGTAAAATTGGTCGGACCGCTAGAAACCTACGCCCTAGTGACTATAGCATTTCTGCTCACCAGCGTGATCAGAGTTTTGTCCCCACACCCTGAGCTTTAGCCTCTGCCTTCCCTGGAAGGTTTGGAGGGACCCACTGGTGGAATCTCCATCGAGGAGAGGCTGGTGGGTCTCCCGAGTCGGTCGGATGGCTCAGGCCACTGCTAAGAGACGGGTACGAAGAAGCAAGATGCCCCATGCAGGTTACGCCAACTCCATCATGAACGATGGACCTAGACCCCACATGGACATATCTAGTAAGAGCTTCTCGAACCCATCACTCGAGCCATCGAGGTAACTTTACCAGCCCCCACTTTACTTTTCCAGTACATGAGCATTCATTCATCCATCCTCATGCATGCATTCATACATTCATTCATCCATACATTCATCTCATACATCCAAGCATTACATATGCAATTATTACATCACAACGGTTCGTGTCGCGTCATGAAGCGATAGTCATCTCATTTGACATGAGCGGCGATCGATCGAGGTTCGAAGGCCAACCCATGAAGGTGAAAGGTCCTTGTTTAGTTTTGGTAATTAAGTGACAACCCTAGGTGGACTAAATGTGTTTATGTGAGATACGCAGGTGATTAGTCCATAGGAACATGTGTGTGAGCAACATATGCCATGGAGGTGGAAATGGCTTAGAGATATTGCAAAGCTCACACATGTGATGATGAAGGAGTTCATTGCACATGAGACATGACATTGAGTCATGTGATCAAGGTGGAGAAGATCAAGACATGACTTGGCTCAACGGACTGGTTGCAAGTGTGAAGGGCAAGTTGAATGATGACTTGGCATCGATAGACCGAGGCAACGGTGAAGAGCAAGTGAAGTCAAGATCGATGAACCAATATGATCACGTGATGATATGGAGTGAATCATATCATTGTCGATCATGTTGGTACATGTGTTGCATCGACATTGGAGGAGATGGAATGGAATGCACAAGGCAAAGGTATAACCTAGGGCATTTCATTTCACTTGTCATAGGTGTGTAGAGAAGTTGGTGATCGGGTTTAGGATAGATGGCCGTACTATCAAGAGGAGCAAACTTGTTTACATATTGGTCATCTAATGCCACTCGAGTAATCTAACTTTGCATCATTGCTAGGATCGAGTGGCGCGGCAAGTTGAGTGGTTAACTCCTTAAAAAATGTTTGTGAAAAGCTAACACACATGCACAAGGTGTTGTACACTTGGTGGTGTTCGCACATTTGCAAAGGAGAAGAAGTTGGTGAAGAAAAGGAGTTGAATGTGCTGGTCACGGGGTGACTGGGCGTGTCCGACATGAGGACCGAACACATATGGTATCTGACTCAGGTGGCATTGTTCTCGATGTGACCGGACGCATCCGATATCTATACCAGACGTGTCCGATATTCTGGCTAGGCACGGATAGAGTTGCCGAGGTGACCGGACTCTAGCTCGTAGCAATGACCGAACGCTGAGCAATCACTATTTAGCGTCAGGTCATGGTGACGTGGGACGCGGGTGTTAGTCCAGAGAGGACCGGATGCAGGGGCACATCCGGTCGGCCACACTGGATGCATCCGGTCACAGTTGAGTGGCTCTAGAAGCTCTCTAGACTCGACCAGACACTGCCCCTCCTACGTCCGATCTACCACACCAGACGCGTCCGGTCGTAGTTGAGTGGCTCTAGGAGCTCTCTGGACTCAACCAGACATTGCCCCTCCTGCGTCCGATGCATCGCGTCATAGCGTGTCAGAGAGGGCCATTGGGTGGAAATGGCTACTTCGTTTGAATGGGACACGTGGCGGTCAAACAGTGACCAAATGCGTCTGGTCACCACACCGGACACATTCGATGCACACGACCTGCGTGTTCGGTCGTCTCGGTCAGTGCCCACTGAAGGGGTACAACGACTCTATTTTTGTGGGGGCTATAAATAGAAGGGGGTCTCGGTCATGGTAGAATAAGAGCACCTTGGGGGATTTTGTGTCCATGATTGAGAGTGCTTAGGAGCCCTCCATCTCACATATGCTTGATAGTGATCATCCGATTGTATGAGAGAGCGATTCTAGTGCGATTGCATCATGAGGTTGCATCGAGTGGCACTAGGTGATTGAGTTGCAAGCCGGTGGTGCTTGTTACTCTTGGAGGTTGCCACCTCCTAGATGGCTTGGTGGTGGTCTTCGTCAAAGCCCGCAAGAAGCTTGTGCGGTGCTCCGGAGAAGAGCTTTGTGAGGGACATTGTGCTCGCCCCGCGGGAGCCATGAAGAGCAACTCTAGTAGAGCGAGACACAAAGGACAATAAGTGGTCCAGCCAGGTCAAGTGCTAGAGCTTGTGGTAAGCACTCCACGTGGGAGAGTGTGACTTGTGGGTCACCACTAGCAAGAGGACCGACGGCATCCTTGGAGCTTGGCTCAATGGGGACGTAGTGTGTTGGCAAGCACGTGAACCTTGGGGGAGAAATCACCGTGTCAATATTGTTCTTCCCGTTGGTTTGCAATCCTCTTACACAAGCTTGTAATTACTTTCATATAAATTATGCTTGTGTAGTTGCTCTTGTAATTAGTTAGCTTGTGTAGCTCACTAGTTACCTTCTTGCTTGTGTAGCATAGAAGTAGTTGCCTTGCGTGACTAATTCAGTTTGTGTAACCTTGTTAGTCACATTGCTTAGTTTGTGTAGCTAAGTATTTGCGCTCTCTAATTTGGCATTGGTTGCCTTGTTATTGAGCATTGCTAGTGAGCTTAGGAGCTTTGTGCTTTTGCTTACTAGAATTATGTAGGAGCTCCCCGGTGTGTAAAATACTAGTGGCATAGGTTTGTGGGACCTTGCTCTAGAATTGATTAGGCGAGCTCTAGCTAGCCCAGCACCTTTATTGCATAATTATGATCTTTTTATGGTGCTTGTGAACTTAAATAGAGGGGTGTAGTCTTGGCTAGACCAATTGTTTAAATTCCACATTTGTTTCGGTTAGCCGGCACAATTCAATTTAGAAGGGCTTGAGGCCACCTCGTGTCAAACAGAGCCAGGGGAGAAAAATCAAGATGAGCCCCGGCGGCCCTTGCTCGACCCCGCTCAGAAGCGGACAGAGACATCTCAACCTTTCTCGTTCGATCCTAACCTTGAGCCAAGCCCACAGAATCTCCATCGAGGAGAGGCCAGTGGGTCACCAGAGTCGCTCTCTGGAGCGACACAGACATCTGCTAAGAGGCGGGTTAAGGAGTAGTGGAATACCACATGAGGGCTATGCCAACCCCATCAGCAAACGATGGACCTAGATTCCACTCGGACATGCCCGTTAGCGACCTCATCGAGCACGACACTCGAGCCATCGAGGCAAGTGTCATTAGCTTAACCCCTCTAGTTGTGAAAACCACGGATGGGGTGACGCATGAAACTCGGCCCACCCCTACTGAGCCCAACGAGGCTTGGGGGCTCGAGCCGCCCAACCCTAACTCAAGAATCCAACTGACTAGGGTTCAAAGGCCAACCTGTGAAGGGCTCAAGGCCACCTCGCGTTGACCTGAGCTAGGGGAGAAAACGCAGATGAGCCCCAGCGGCCTTCGCCCAACCCGCTTAGAAGCAAATAGGGTCATCTCAACCTTCTTGTTTGATCCTAACCTCGAGCCAAGCCCATAGAATCTCCATCAAGGAGAGGCCAGCGGGCCACCTGAGTTGCTCTCTAGAATGACCCGAGCATCTGTTGGGAGGCGAGTTAAGGAGCAGTGGAATGCCACATGAGGGCTATGTTGACCCTGTCACAAATGATGGACCCGAATTCCACTTGAACCTACCCGTTAGCGAGCTCGCCAAGCGCATCACTTGAGTCATCAAGGCAAGTAACATTAGCTCAACCCCTCTGGTTGTGGAAACAATGGATGGGGTGACGATCACAAAGATGAGCCAACCCTCGATCAGACCCCCGCTATGCGTGGGGGCTCAAGGAAAGTTAGACTCACAAGGAGATTGAATGCACGGTCATAGAATGATGGCTCAGATCCTAGGGAGGGGTACATGCGAAAACTAAGAATAACGTTTCTAAAACAAGAGACACTTTCTCCTACTAGTTTTGCTATCCTCTCCTCGATCTTCAGTGACACCCAACCTCAGCAATAGTAAGGGGTTAGGTCTCACTCAGGGGCTGATAAGGGTATATATACACCCTTTCTAAAGCAGTCGCCATGCCTGACACCTTCCTCAAGTTGAAAAACCTAGTGGCAAGGTCTATGAAAATGAACGACTGAGTAAGGCTGGTCGGACTACAAGAAACATACACCCCAGCGGCTACGACACTCTTGCTTACTAGTGTGATCATCGTTTCCCTCCTACACCTTGAACTCTATAGTCGGAATGCATGAACACCTTTTCACACATAAAAAGGAAGGAAAAACAAATTTGTTCGCACCAAAACAAAAGAATAGATTTGATCAAACAAAACAAAATGACAAGTTTGTTCGAATGATATAGAAGGATTGGAACTTGTTCGCTTATTACAAGAATGATCGCCCAACCTATTGAACTAACTAACCCCTCCAGGGGAGAATTATGCCTTCGATCATGTCCGCCAGGTCCTACGAAAGGGGAGCCACCGCCGCTTCCATCTCCTCTAGCTTGTGGACTTCATAGTGGGGCACAAAGTCATGGCTCATTGTCTCCAGATCAATGTTGTCCCTATAATGAGAATGAGCAATCATGAAGGATTGATTGAGCCCGGCACGAAGGGCATTCCTCTCGAGCTGGCGCACCCGAGCCATGATCTCGATGACACGGGCCGTGAGCGAGCTGGTCTCCTATGACTGGACCACCTCAAGGTCATCGCAGACCACTCCAACGGTGGCGCTTAGGATACCGAGCTCGTCGCTCCCCGCCTGAAGATTCCTCCATGCCTCGGCAAGGTCCACGACCAGCCCGACAGAAAACGCTCTCGACCTCCAGCTTCTGGGTCGTCGCATTTCTGAGCTTGGCCTGGAGGGAGCCAACCTTCTGCTATGCATCGTCGCGCTCTTAGCAGGCCTGATCACGCTCTTGGAAGGCCTGGTCATGCTCCTCGTGAGCCGCGCCATGCTTTGAGCGGAGCCTCTTCGTGGTTTGGAGTAGCTCATCCTGCTCCTTGCGTAGCTAGGTGACCGCCACGGCATCTAGGCTCTCCCTCTTCTCCAGGGCCGCGAGCTTCTTCTCGGCCCCTAGCTTCACCTCCCTTTCCTTCTCAACCTCGGCCAGAAGGTCAAGGATCCACTGGCGGGTCTCAGTGTCCTTCTAGAGTAGCTTGTCTCACTCCTTCTTGACCTTGGCGGCCTCCTTGTCATCCCTTCGCGACCTCACCGAAAGGGCCACGAACGCCTTCTCGGCCTTATCAGTGTCCTGACGGGCCTCAGCCACCCGCGCTCGAAGACTGTCTACTTCCTCGGTGAGGGGAGTCAGCTCGGCCACCCTCTGTTGGGTAGCAACAAGTTGAGCAATCATCTCCCCGCATAGCCATGCCTCCTCAATGAAGCGGTCCTAGGTCTCCTTCTATTGATGAAGGAACCAAGACTTCCCCTGGCTACAAGCTATGAGGGACTGCAGGGAAATGAAGGTTAGAATACAAAAAGTATATTGAGAAAGAAAAGGGCAAGAAGTAGGATTAGGCAAATACCTGTCTGAAGGGAACGACAATGTCGTGCAAGGCACCCCTAGTGTGGTCCAAGGCTTCCAGCACGGACGTGATCCCCATGTCGAGGCTCTCCTACTCTATGCTCTTGACGGTGACGTCGAGGGTGAAGAGCGTCGATGCTGGATCCTGTGGATTTGTCCACTAGAGCAAGGGCTCACCCCACCTAGGTGAGTCGCTACCTACTGACATCAGGGCCAGGGATGATTTCCCGCCAGTCCCAAGCGCTGTTGACCCCTCTCGCCGTGATGTCCCCACCGAGGGACCCCCTCTAGCGATAGAAGGGGTTAGCGGTGTGGACGCCAACCTGTCTGCCACCACCATGACTCCTGAGGACCCCTCGACCTTGTCCCCCTCCATCCAACCCATGCTAGGCACCATCGCTTGGGCTGCCGACGGCGTGGGTCACACCGGTGCCTTAGGCGCCACTGCGGTTGCGCCCGGTTGTGACCTGTCTGTCATGGCCACCGCCACCTCCACCTACATTGGTGGGGTCATGACCAGCTACGTCATGCCTGCCATGGTCGGCACCACGAGCGCAGTTGGCAGCCTCGCCCGCCCCATCATTGACAGCGGTATCGCAGCTATCGCCGGCTGCTCTATGACCTTCAAAGACGCCCTTTGAGCCCCCATGTCCACCCGTGCCACCATGGGCAGTGTCTGACTGGCCAATGACACGGTTACAATGGTGCTGCTCCCCCTCGAAATGGGCGTGCCACCAGCCGATGGTTGCCGCCTCAATTAGAGGGTGATGCTCTTCTTCAATGCCAGCGCCAAAGGATTGTGCTGCTTGCCGACGCTGTAAGGGGCAAAAAGCATAATTTACGATGAAATCCGACTAAAATAGGAAAAAATAGAGGAACTAACAACTCACCTCAACGTCGTTGGGCGATAGATGCGTTTGGGGGTGAACCCCCCGACCTTTAGTCGACTCATCGAAACCAGGTCGTTTTGAGCCCGCCCCCTGCTCCTGGGCACAGAGGCTCACTCCCCTTGGCTCTTGGGGTGCGACGGTGGAGCCACCCGTCTATGCTAGCACCTCGGGCGTGGCAGTAGAGCCATCCGCCCCTATTAGCTCCTAGGGTAGACCAATGGTATGGCCCGTCTCCGTGTGGCTCCCCGAATGTACCCTCCCCTCCGTGGAATGGGAAGGGTCCTGACGCCTACAAGGATGAACCAATACCTGTCAGCGCATCCTCTTTCTCCAGGTCGTCCCACTCAATGTCGTTAGCTACCTCGTCGTCGGTGTTATCATCATCATCATCAGTATCAGTGTCCTCCACTCATTCCCACGCCTGCAGCTTCTGCTATTTCTTCCTATTCCTATCCTCCTTCACCTTCCTTAGCCGCTCATCCTCGGTGCGATTCACCATCCTCATGGCCGAATCCCTCGGCAACGGCACCAGGTGATCCGTGAGGATAAGATCCCTCGGCTGGCGCTGCCCCTTTCAAAGTTAGTATCAAGGGGTTTAGAAATCAATTGAAGAGAAGGCGAAGGGGAAACTTACAAAGATGACATGGCCTGATTCCGGCCGCATCGGATGATGTCCCGGCACCAAGAAGACAAAATCAAGAGGGGCACCTACATCATCCTATGAGGACTCCATTGCCTCCTTGATGCGTTGTGTGATCTCGAAGTTGGGGAGCAACCCCTCGGTGAGCACCATTCCATAGAACGATACCTCAAGTGCCATCGCATATAGCAGGAGCGCACGCGTCATCAACGGCGCCACCCTTCTTGCGTGGAAGGCCCTAATGACGCTCGACCCCTTCAAGCCATTCTCTTTTAGGATGTGGATGGCGTTGATGTGGTCCCGGATCTTCTTCTTGTCCTTCTCTAGGATGCCCTGATGAGGACATCACTCCTTTGGATGTACCAGCTGATCCTCCAACCGTCATGCAAGGTCCAATGACCCAGGCTCGAATGCGTCAACTCAATTTACAGGTGAGCTCGTTCTTAAGCGATCCTTTTCATACTTTTGAGAATAGATTACTACCTAATGATGTTATCTTGCTTAGGAACATTGGAGAGGGTCAAGAGGGACTAAGAGGACGTGGAGGAGGTGATGATGACCAGCAAGGACGTCCAACACAAGCCGGAGGCCCAGTCCAACACGAATTCGAGTCTGCCTCGGCCTCCAGGACCAGTCTGCCTTAAACTGGTCGCCCAGGACGCATCCGGACTCCGTTTTCGATGATCCACATATGGATGGAAAGCTAATTTGATAAGGAAGCCAATTCAAGTGGTTTCACATCAAAATATGTTCGGAATCAACAGGAATCATCGAAACAAGTCAGCATCCAGAATCTGCCAGGGTGCTGCGACACCGTCTTTTGGTCCGTTGGACCGTGTATCGAGTTTGGGTCCATTAGGGCCGCGTCTAGGGGTCTTGCATGACCCTAGAGTCTTCATAAACAGCCGCCACCCTTCCATTAGGGTTTGGGTTTTGCTTAGATTATTCTGTCAAGAAACAGTTTCGCCGTTCTTCGGTTTGTGAGACCCCAACTCGTGAGATTAATCATACATCTGCAATTTGGTTGCGATCTTTCTTGTTCTTGCTTGTGTTCTTCGTTGCGCAGGCAGGGATTAGCCTTCTTGGCGAGGTCAACCTGGTCCATGACTCGGTTGATAACCAGAGGAGCTGTGGTGCTAAGATTGCAGGGTTCGATCTTTCGATCTGAAGCCGGATCGGTGTGTCATTCTCCGCCACAACGATAGTTACCATCACCTGACGGAAGATCGGGATCCCCGTCTCCATTAAGTGGTATCAGAGCTAAGGTATACCGTCAGGTTCACTTTTATTCCCTAGTTTGAGTGTTTCGTATTCGTCCCATAGTCCAGTGCCATACTCGTTTTTCCTATCCTAGAACCTTCCGCGCCATAGCCTTTGCATATTTCAGTTTCAGAGTCCGTCGTGTTGAGTTTGTGTCCTGGTCGAGGTCTTGTTGCTGGTTAGGTCGTGTTAGAGTCCAGTTCGTGTGTTTTCCCCCATCGTTTCCATCAAATCTTGGCTGTTGTGACCAATTTTGCACACATTGTTCCCGTTTTGTCCTCTAATTCGGAGCCAATTCTTAAAACCGGTCTAGTTTTCGCATACAAACTCCGTTTTCGACATTCCATATATGCAAATCGATCAGAAAAAAATTTCGGATCCGTCCATCCCCAGCTTTGCTAGGGTTCGGGATTTTTAGATTGGCTAAAAAGTGGTCACAAGATCCTCGTTTCGTGGTCACAAGGTTTTTGTCAATTTTCATCCAGTTTTCTAAAAATTCCACAGGCCACGTCTTACACTTGTTTGAGCTCATATTTTCTGTGGTTACTGCTTTTGTGCTCCTAAGTAAAGGAAAAATATCAAAAAAATAAAATAAAAAAGTCGAAATTTCCCAAAAAAACAACGACAGCCCAAAAAATAGAAAAAAAAAGAGAGGGGCAAAAGAGGAACAATATCTAGAGGAGCACATAGAGAAGCCCAAAGTGAGCTGTGTTTGCGTGTGCTGTCTGTTTCCTTGTTTGTGTTGATGTTTCTATCCACCATACTTGTTTTTCTCATACCTATCACCTTGCTATCCACTATACTTTTGTCACAACCTGGTACTTGCAACACTTTAGACCAGCAACGAGAACAAGTACTTTGGACTATAATTCAGCATTACTTTCTGTTACTGACTTGTGTGCCAGATATACATATTACTCTTTGTTTGCCTTCCAAGCTCCACAAATTCTTCAGATCAGTACAGACAAGGGGCCTTGCAATCTCGGTACCACTATCTCACAGGTATCACGAACCAGCCACTGGTTGTACCACCCACTGCTTGCGTGGTAAGAACTTGGTAAGAGCTTGGTAAGACGCTTCCACTTGCTGTGAAAAGTGACACCACTCCAACCACGTAGTCATTTGGTAGGGATAACTTTCACCTGTTTGTTCCTGTTTTTGTGTTTTCAATGGCAGGAGGTGAACAGACTGGAGATAACAATCCTAAGGGTTTCAACGAGTGTGTCAGCCAAGAGCAACTACAAGCTATTGTAGAGGATGCCCAAAAAAGGATGAATGAGGCTGTTAGGAAGGCCATCACTGACGCACTCATTGAACTCAACATTGGCAATAGCATGGAGAGATTGGACAAGCAAATTTCTACGCTAACCGACAAGGTTACTGAGTTGGAAACCTTTGTGGCGGGCAACAACGATGTTTCTGGCAGCAACACCGATGGTCAAGACATGGTGCATGATGCCGCTAGAAACATAGGTCGAGCAGCTATCCGACAAGAGAGATTACGGCAACGTCTTTGCCGCAACACGACAGGTATGGGTGGTGTCCACCACCACCACCGTCAAGGTAATAATCACCGTGTGCCCGATAATCCTTATGCTAAGATTAAGTTCACAATACCATCTTTTTCGGGTCATTATGATGCTGAGGGATATCTTGATTGGGAGATGACGGAAGAACAAAAGTTTAGTGCCCACCTTGTACCTGAGCAGCATAGAGTTAGACAAGCTACTAGTGAGTTTAAGGATTTTGCCATTATTTGGTGGAATGGGCTAGCTACACAGGATGCTTTACCTGGTACATGGGAAGAACTTAAGGTAGCTATGCGTGATCGTTTTGTTCCTCCTTCTTATCATAGAGACTTGCGTAAGAAATTGATGCGTTTAGAACAAGGAGATAAATCTGTACAGGATTACTATGGTGAGCTCCAAAAGGGATTGATGCGCTGTAGTGTTGTAGAGGGAAACGAAGATGCCATTTGTCGTTTTTACTCTGGTTTGAGGCGTGACATTCAGGACATTGTTGATTATAAAGAATTTAACACTATCAACCAGTTGTTTCAGTTTGCTATGCTTGCAAAAAAGGAATTGTAGGGGCATGAACAGCAGGGCAAGAGCAAGGTCAGCACCAGCACATACACGCCACGCTCGGCCCCATCTTCGGGGCTGACCAAGCCATCCACTTTTCGGACGCCTCCACCAGTGAGCAAGCGACCAACAGCCTCTAGAGTTTCCACTACACCTAAGACACCACCCACACGACCTTCAGATTTAGGTAAAATTTTTTTGCAGGTGCCTACCAAGAGTTCCTCATCCGTTGCATCGACGGGACGCACTTCGGGTATTCAGTGCCACCGCTACCATGGCATTGGCCATGTGCAGAAGGACTGCCCAAGTCAGCGGGCATATATTGCTACAGAAGATGGTTACATCAGCACCTCTGACATTGAGGATGAAGAAGACCAAGATGCAGATGAGGAGGACGGCGAAGTCCTTGGCGACGAGGCCACGGCGTCCTATAGGAGCATTATTGTACAGCGGGTGCTCAGCTCACAAGTGCAGCAACCTGAGAAGCTACAACGCCATAACTTGTTCCAGATTTTCTTCGTCATCAGCGACCGTCGAGCACGTGTCATTATTGATGGAGGTAGCTGCAACAATTTGGTGAGTTCTGATTTGGTCAAGAAGCTTAGCTTGACCACATGCCCACACCCACGTCCATATCATATTCAGTGGCTAAATGATTCTGGTAAAGCAAAGGTAACACAAACTTGCAGAGTTTCATTTTCCATTGGTTCTTATGTTGATTCTGTTGATTGTGATGTGGTACATATGCAAGCTTGTTCACTTTTATTGGGTCGTCCTTGGGAACATGATAATGATGCTACACACCATGGTAGAAGTAATAAATACACTTTTGTGCATAAAGGAAAGAAAATTACTTTGGTACCTTTGACCCCTGCTCAAATTGTACAAGCTGATAGAGAACGCTCTGCTAGTTTGAATGATGTTCAATCTAAAAATCAGCAAGTTGCTAATTCTATTTTCCCACCTAAAAAGGATAAGTCTACATCTATTTCTAAGGCTGAGGGAATTAAATTGAAGGGTGGTGTTATGCTTGCAACAAAATGTGACTTTGCTGAAATTTCTGATGATGATATTTGCTATGCTTTGGTATGCAAACGAGCTATGTTTTCACTTGATGATATTGTTAGCTCGGTACCTCCTGCTATCACTAACCTTTTGCAGGAGTATGAGGACATTTTTCCAGCTGAGATACCCCCGGGGCTGCCACCTATGAGAGGGATAGAGCATCAAATCGATTTGATTCCGGGAGCGACCTTGCCCAACCGAGCTGCATATCGAACCAATCCTGAGGAGACTAAGGAAATTCAGCGGCAAGTCCAAGACCTTTTGGACCGCGGGTATGTACGTGAAAGCCTTAGTCCTTGTGCCGTTCCTGTACTTTTGGTTCCTAAGAAAGATGGAAGTTGGCGTATGTGTGTTGATTGTAGAGCCATCAATAATATTACTATTTGGTATCATCATCCTATTCCTAGGCTAGACGACATGCTTGATGAGTTGTGTGGTTCTGTAATTTTCACTAAGATTGACTTGCGAAGTGGCTACCACCAAATTAGAATGAAACTTGGAGATGAATGGAAAACTGCATTTAAAACCAAATTTGGGTTGTATGAGTGGTTAGTTATGCCTTTTGGTTTGACAAATGCACCTAGCACTTTCATGCGCTTAATGAATGAGGTTTTAAGAGTTTTTATTGGTCATTTTGTGGTAGTTTACTTTGATGATATATTGATTTACAGCAAGTCTTTTGATGAACATATGGATCACTTACGTGCTGTTTTTAATGCCTTACGTGATGCACGTTTATTTGGTAACCTTGAGAAGTGCATCTTTTGCACGGATCGAGTTTCTTTTCTTGGCTATGTTGTAACTCCACAGGGAATTGAGGTGGACAAGATGAAAATTGAAGCCATAAAGAGCTGGCCGGTTCCCCAAACCATCACACAGGTGAGGAGTTTTCTTGGTCTTGTAGGATTCTACCACCGCTTCGTCAAAGATTTCAGCACCATTGCTGCCCCATTGCATGAGTTGACGAAGAAAGGAGTGGTGTTTCATTGGGGAGAGGCACATGAGGAGTCCTTTGACACTTTGAAGGACAAGCTTACACATGCACCATTGCTGCAACTTCCAAATTTTGGTAAGACTTTTGAGCTAGAATGTGATGCTAGTGGACTTGGCATTGGTGGTGTTTTGATGCAAGATGGTAAACCTGTTGCTTACTTTAGTGAAAAATTACATGGTCCTGTTCTTAATTATTCCACGTATGATAAAGAATTGTATGCACTTGTCCATTCTTTAGAGATGTGGCGTCATTATTTGTGGCCTAAAGAATTTGTTATTCATTCTGATCATGAATCGCTTAAGTATCTTCGCTCTCAAAGTAATCTAAATCGTAGGCATGCTAAATGGGTTGAATTTATTGAGTCTTTTCCTTATATTATCAAACACAAGAAAGGGAAGGATAATGTGATTGCTGATGCTTTGTCTAGAAGATATACATTGCTGTCTCAACTTGATTGCCGGATTTTTGGTCTTCAATCCATTAAAGAACAATATGCGCTTGATCCTGATTTTAAGGATGTGTTGCTTAATTGTAGAGAGGGACGCACATGGAATAAGTTTATGATCAGTGATGGTTTTTTGTTTAGAGCTAACCGCCTATGCATTCCAGTTGGTTCTGTTCGTCTTTTGTTGTTGCAGGAGGCACATGGAGGCGGATTGATGGGACATTTTGGTGCCAAGAAGACGGAGGAGGTGTTGTCCACACACTTCTTTTGGCCTAGGATGAGGCGTGATGTGGAGCGGTACGTGGCTCGGTGTGCCACATGTCAAAAAGCTAAGTCGCGATTAAACCCACATGGTTTGTATATGCCTCTTCCTATTCCTTCTACTCCTTGGGCAGATATATCTATGGATTTTGTGTTGGGATTGCCAAGGACTAAGAGGGGGAGGGATAGTATTTTTGTGGTGGTTGATCATTTTTCTAAGATGTCACATTTTATTCCTTGTCATAAGAGCGACGATGCTGTTCATATTGCTGACCTTTTCTTTCAAGAAATTGTTCGCTTGCATGGTATGCCTTCTACTATTATTTCAGATCGTGATGCAAAATTCTTGAGTCATTTTTGGCGCACGTTGTGGAATAAATTGGGGACCAAGCTGCTGTTTTCTACAACATGTCATCCCCAAACTGATGGGCAAACTGAGGTTGTGAATCGAACATTGTCCACCATGTTAAGAGCCATTTTGAAGCGCAATTTGAAGATGTGGGAAGAGTGTTTGCCGCATGTGGAGTTTGCATATAACAGGGCGGAACATTCCACCACCAAGGTAAGTCCTTTTCAGGTAGTGTATGGTTTTAACCCCCGTGCTCCTATTGATCTTTTGCCTTT
Organism: Miscanthus floridulus; assembly: GCF_019320115.1. NCBI lineage: Eukaryota > Viridiplantae > Streptophyta > Magnoliopsida > Poales > Poaceae > Miscanthus > Miscanthus floridulus. Next base: position 59,794,073 of record NC_089581.1, on the reverse strand, counting down.
ACCTACCACTGAGAGAATACATAGTGATGCTAGAGAGCGTGCTGATTTTATTCGTAAGTTGCATGAAACAACTAAAGCAAATATTGAAAGCATGAATGAAAAGTATAGAATTGCTGGTAGTAAAGGTAGAAAAGAGATTAAACTTGAACCGGGTGATTTGGTTTGGTTACATTTAAGAAAAGATAGATTTCCTGAGCTACGTAAGTCTAAATTAATGCCAAGAGCAGCTGGTCCTTATAAGATTATTGAGAAAATAAATGATAATGCATACAAACTTGAGTTGCCACCCGAGTTCGGGGTTAGTCCCACATTTAACATTGCAGATTTGAAACCTTATTTGGGAGAAGAAGATGAGCTTGAGTCGAGGATGACTCCAATTCAAGAGGGGGAGGATGATGAGGACATCACTCCTTTGGATGTACCAGCTGATCCTCCAACCGTCATGCAAGGTCCAATGACCCAGGCTCGAATACGTCAACTCAATTTACAGGTGAGCTCGTTCTTAAGCGATCCTTTTCATACTTTTGAGAATAGATTACTACCTAATGATGTTATCTTGCTTAGGAACATTGGAGAGGGTCAAGAGGGACTAAGAGGACGTGGAGGAGGTGATGATGACCAGCAAGGACGTCCAACACAAGCCGGAGGCCCAGTCCAACACGAATTTGAGTCTGCCTCGGCCTCCAGGACCAGTCTGCCTTAAACTGGTCGCTCAGGATGCATCCGGACTCCGTTTTCGATGATCCACATATGGATGGAAAGCTAATTTGATAAGGAAGCCAATACAAGTGGTTTCACGTCAAAATCTGTTCGGAATCAACGGGAATCGTCGAAACAAGTCAGCGTCCAGAATCTGCCAGGGTGCTGCGACACCGTCTTTTGGTCCGTTGGACCGTGTATCGAGTTTGGGCCCATTAGGGCCGCGTCCAGGGGTCTTGCACGACCCTAGAGTCTTCATAAACAGCCGCCGCCCCTCCATTAGGGTTTGGGTTTTGCTTAGATTATTCTGTCAAGAAACAGTTTCGTCGTTCTTCGGTTTGTGAGACCCCAACTCGTGAGATTAATCATACATCTGCAATTTGGTTGCGATCTTTCTTGTTTTTGCTTGTGTTCTTCATTGCGCAGGCAGGGATTAGCCTTCTTGGCGAGGTCAACCTGGTCCGTGACTCAGTTGATAACCAGAGGAGCTATGGTGCTAAGATTGCAGGGTTCGATCTTTCGATCTGAAGCCGGATCGGTGTGTCATTCTCCGCCACAACGATAGTTACCATCACCTGACGGAAGATCGGGATCCCCGTCTCCATTACGCCCTACTTCCTCCATGACTCCGGGGCCTCTTTGATCAGGCCTCTGGTGGACTCTGGCAGAGGGGCAGTGTCGACAAAATATGGTCGGCAGTCTACCTAGGGGTATGCCCAAGGTAGTAGATTATCGGCAGATAGATGTGCGAGCTACAAACAAGATGGTGACTCAAGATAGACATGAGATTTTATCTAGGTTCGGCCGCCGTAAAAGCCGTAATACCTACGTCCTACGTCTGATTGTATTGTTGTGTGTCAATGAGAGATGTTTTTCAAAGGGGTCCCCTGCCCACCTTATATAGTCCAGGGGGATAGGGTTACAGATCTAGAAACTAATCCTAGCTAGTTACAATTGTCATAGGTGGCCAGATAAGGATTCCTTTTCTAATCGACTAGAATCTTGCTTCACCTCCAAATCTGCCTTGATTCCTAGCACGGGATTCTGAACAGATTGGTCGGGCCGCACGTCGTCTTCTAGTGGGCCAGACCCCCTGATCCGGGCTGGCCCAAGCCTAGCCGTAAGGGTATAGGGGTTAATACCCCCACAGCTAGTCTTCGAGCACCATGTATTATGCTGTGACACACCATTCGATCTCCTTCGACTAATACGATCTATCTTCATGTCATCTCCAACTGGTTGAAACATTGACCAATCGAATATGCCAGTATTTTGGTCAGAACAGAGAGCAGTAGACCACGACTATAGCCAAAGATTCTGGTTGTCCGAAGAATGCATGGTGCTCTAAAAAAAAAGAAAAAGATTTCTTTCCTTATCAAGTGTGCCCACTTGTATTTCTGAAAAGAAATGTAAGTGACCCTTGGACAATAGTAGTTCTAGCGAACAGTCAGAGCATAGGGGTCGATAAAATAAGCACATTCACCGCAAGGTGAAGTGTGCCCACTTAGTCCCTGAGCCTGGTAGTAGGTGACGTAGGCACGTGGTGCCAAGGTCCTAAAAAGAATTCCCACTGAAGTTAAGAATCCAATCGTCGTACAAGCAATATGAGATGCACCGGCAGGTGCATCGTACCGATGTAGTCCCCGAGCTTGCTGGAAGGCGAGGTATCAACCTTATAGCAAGGTCTAAATAAATGCCTCTCGACTGTATGCGAGTACAAATCACATGTAGCCAAGGAGGGGGGTCTCTGAGCAATTTTCGAAGAGTGGTCGGGGCAGTCCCCGAGCATGAGAGTGATCGGAACAGTCCCCGAGCACGATAGTAGTCTAGACAGTCCCCGAGAATGATGGTGGTCTGGATAGTCCCCGAGCACGATGGTGGTCTGGACAGTCCCCGAGCATGATGGTGGTCTGGACAGTCCCTGAGCACAAGAAGTGCGGCAAAAAACCATATACCACTTGTACCTCTTTTTTCTGTCAAGTCCAATCTGACACGTCTGGTCAAAAAAGTAGACGGGTATAGCACGTCATACTGCCTTCTTGTCTTTTCATGCAAACTATTGCATGGCACCTGTAAGTAGGTGCATCAGCATGGGCCCTCTCACACTGGTAACGAAGAGGTGCATACATTAATAACGAAGAGGCGCATATATTGGCGTAGATCTCGAGGCTGTGAAAACAACCGTCTGCGGCGCATGCGCACGTCTCCCAAGAATCTTGGGCAGACGAAATGGCAGAACTCTTGGTTAAATACAGTATAGAATTGGAAGTTACTTTTTACTGAACCCCATTACCATTCGTAGCCGTAGCCTTCTTCTTCCTCTTGCCAACCCTAATACCTCCGAAATCACCACCAATCAATCCTCCACAGTTTCCTCGTTCATCAGCAAGGCTAGATTCATGGCAAAAAGTGACACACAGAAGAAAGCAGGAGTCATGGCGAAGGAGTGGTGGAAATCGAGAAGCAACGAGCAGACCATTGAAGACCTCGTCGCCATGGGAGTACTCCACAACAAGGAGCTCATAGGATGGCGTGCGCCGGAGGGCGAAGGGTACCCCGATCCACAACCAGGTGAGATCGTGGTGTTCGAAGACTTCTTTAAGCGGGGATTTGGGGTTCCGGTACATCCTTTCCTTTAGGGGCTCTGTCTGTACTATGAGATTGGGATTTGCAATCTGCATCCCAACTCGATCCTCCTTGTCGCCACCTTCATTCATCTTTGCGAAGCATATGGCGGCTTCCAGCCCCATTTTGATTTTTTTTGCCATCTTTTCTGTCTATGGAAGAAGGGAAGCGATGGCTTGAAGATAGCTGGAGGTGTGTACCTCAACCTCCATGACGGAATGAAGCCCCAGTACCTGCACTGCCCATGGAACACGTCGCTTGACGACTGGTACAAGAAATGGTTCTACATTCGACATGGGGTTCATTCTGGAGAAGAGGTCAAGCTGGTCAGAGAAGCCCGAGCACCTGGAACAGATTCTAGAAATATTGGAGATGATCCCATGGAAGAAACTGGATGGTCTGAGCATGGTCGGGAGCTTCATCAGCCGACGGATCCAGCCCTGCCAGAGGAGGGTACATCCTGGCTACGAGTACCAAGGTAGCGGAGACCCGACAAGGACAAGGCAGGAGGCGCTTGACAAGAACGAAGTTAGAGCCAGAATTGGAGAGCTATTTAACTTAGCTGATCCAAATTATGTTAGATTGAGCGACATCGAGCGCGCTTTCAAGCTCGCCCGACCTCCCCCAAAGGTAACTCATCTTGCCTTGTACCCATAGTCTTATATTGTAGTAGAAACTTACTGTGTTATCTCCTATTTGTTTCCCAGATTAATGGTTGGGATAGAGCAACAGTGTTTGTGTCGCCACCCCCTAGTGTAGATTGGCCACAAGTTGCTGACCCAACCACCCAGGCCAGCGTCGGGGTCGAGGACGTCGACTGGGCCATGCTTAGAGTTGGAGAGGAGGCAGCGGCCAAAGCTGCTGGTAAGCGATCGGTGGCCAGCAAGCGTCGTCAGGCGATCTTTACTTTGTCGGACGATGACACAGAGGAGGGAGAGGATGTAGACATCTTTTGACTCGTCCCTCGAAAGAGGAGGAGGCAACTGGAGTCGATGGAGCAAGGCAGCTCCTCTGTGCTGGTGGGGCCTACATCGTGGACCACTGCAGCGTGAAAGACAAGCAGCGGAGGGGTCAAGCACTAAGGCCCAACGGTGGTGCTAGATGTAGAGGGAGACCAGGTGCCACCCGCACAGCACGTGGAGCAAGCACGGCCAAAGAGACGCGCCTTCACCACATCATTCCGTGCTTCCAACATGTAAGTATTTGTAACCTTGATATAAGCTAGCAATTTGTATTGAATATGGTTGCCTTCTGAACTTATCTCGGATGTACTAGTTCGGCGTCCACCGAAAATTCGGACAAACTAGTCGGGAGCGGCGTGGCTCCACCAGCTATTTCAGAGAAGACTGCCCAGCAGCCGGCCATCGAGGAACCCATGGCAGAAGGTCCATCGGGACCTCAACAAACAAGCAGTCAGACAACAGTCCCCGAGCAGGGGGTCGAGGGAAGAGCTGAGCCAAGCACAAGTGCTCCAAGCACTAACCCTGCTGAGGACAACACCTCAGCACCAAGGGTAACGGAACAGACCGAGGAGCAACGGTCGGAGGTGAGAGCATAGAGCACATTTGTCGATGCTGCAGCCCTTGGGAAGGCCATAGTGATCGCAGAAGTTGCTAACTCTAAACCAGCACCGATACCTGAAGAAGAGCCTGAAGAGGACGAAGTAGAGGAGGTCCTAGGCCGTCCATAGGACAAGCGACAACATGTGTATGTGTCACGTTGGCAGAACGACCAATGGGTTGTTCATGAGGAAATCCCAGAGGTCGAAGAGACCAAGAAAGTTGAACGAGCGGCGAAACAACTAGTGACGGAGGTCTAGGTATGCTTTGCTTCACCACCTGATTTTGTTGTCTAGTCAAACTTTCTTACTTATCTTTTTGCACACAGGACTTAATGAAGACCGCAAGGTACCGTAAGAAATGCTTCGACCAGATCAAGGGGATCACAGCAAGCAATAAAGAGCTGACAGCGGAAGTGGAACGCTTGCGCCACCAACTTGAAGCCGCCAACCATAAGAGGATGGAGCAAGAGTCCCAGAACCAGAACCTGGTCATCTAGCTCAGTAACAAAGAGCAGGAAAGAACAAGTAAGTAGTCACTTTATCACAACGAGTGCATGACAAGTGTTGTTGCATTTGTTGGTGGTAACAGCTGTAGTGCAGGCTTAGAAGCTGAAGTGGTCCATCTCCGAGAGGAGAATAGTCGTGCGGTCGTGGAGTGTGATCACCTGAAGGAGGACAACAGAAAGCTAGCGCACGACTAGTCGTAGCTCTGAGACCACACGACCAAGATGAAAGAGGAACTGAAAAGTAAGTTTTCCAAACCCCTTTGCTCACTTTTGTTGCCCACCTTATCTTGTCATGGTATGACGTTTTAATAGCTTGTGCGGTTTCTAGTTTTAAAAGTCAATGCCAAGAAGCATCTGGAGGCCATGATAAAAGACCGTGATGGCTGGAAGGCGCAGTGCCAAGAGATCACCAAGGATTGGGACACATGGAAAAACCGGTGCCAAGAGGTGGCAACGGGCATTTTGCTGGTCCTTAACCTCATCGATCCAGCGCTTACAGAGGACGTGCCAAGGACGCCATAGCTTGGACTGGTCGATAGATGCCAAAAGGCATGGGGATGGTTCTAGGAGTTTGTGAAGGTGGCAGGTGAGTACACAGGCGCACATGTGCTAAGCATGGTACGTGCTCACTACCCCTTGATCGATCTCAAGCGCCTAGAAGCTGGATACCCAAAGGAGGTACATCCAGACAAGGCTGAGGAGCTTCGGATGACCCAGCTGGACTTGTCGGCAAAAATAATTGGTGATATTAACCTCTGTGGAGGCAGGACAGCACCTGTACAGGGTACGCCATCAATAAGTCAGCTAGAAGAGCCGTCATTTTTAAGCCAACCGGTGAAGCCTGTGGTCTCGACCAGCCAGGCATCGGCGAGGCCATCTTCTTCAGCTTGACCAGTACAAGAGTCCCCGAGACTCGAGCACGATGTTAGGCCCAGCGAGCAGCAGGTGCCGCGTGACCCGACCAGCCAATAGTATAGGCTATAGCTGTAGGAGAAGATGTAGTTGTGTTATTGTAAACTTGGACCTTTTCAGGCAAGCTTGTAATAACGTAACTGTATATCTGCATAAGCTTGTTTGTTTTGTAGAAAACGTATTTAAGCTTGGATCTCATGTTGGTGTAACTAAGTGAGAACATGTTAGCGTTCTGTTTAGTTGTACCAGTTTAGTCAACACATCATCCTGAAAGGTTTGTATGGCCCTGGTTTGCCCTATGGTTGGAGTGTGAGGTGCGTAGCCTGTGCACATGTAGACGCACACAAGTCAAACCAGAGGGGACCTACCGATCACCCGTAGCGTAGAGAGCAGATCCCATGCACGCGTTGGGAGGAACCGGAGACAGGGCCTGCTCCGAAAACCTGGGAAGGAATGGTGGTCGATTTTGACTGGTTGAGTTAGAATAACAATAGACTTCAAAGTGACACATTAGAGTGGTCAGAGAAATCATAATGGCTTTATTGAATTAAATCAAAACTACAAGAGGAGTACATATCTTAGTAGTTAAGCATAGAAATGCCTAAGCTTGTCGATGTGCCATGAATTGGGTACGTCTGTACCGTCCAGGTGAGCTAACCTGTAAGATGTTGGTCATGTAACCTCCTTGATCATGAAGGGCCCTTCCTATGGAGTCGCTAGTTTGTGGACACCAGCCTGATTCGTCTTCCACTTTAGGACTAGGTCCCCAACCACGAAGAACCACTCCTTAACGTTCTTGTTGTAGTACCTACGCAAAACAGCAAGGTATTTGGCTGTACGTATGCAAGAATTGAGCCGCTTCTCTTATGCACTATTCACTTCCAGCTCCCGCGCTTCATTGGCCTTGTCTTTGTCGAAGTTCTCTACCCGTGCTGATCTGAAGGCTATATCTGCTGGGAGCACTGCCTCAGCGCTGTAAACCATAAAGTATGGTGATACGCCGGTATTGCAACTGGGCTGGGTTCTGAGGCCCCAAACCATGGCTGGTAACTCTTTAAGCCATCTTCTGGGAGCTTTGTCATTTTCTTTGTACATCCTCTTCTTAAGTGCGTCCAAGATCATACCATTCGCCCGCTCGACCTGTCAATTAGCTCTAGGGTGTGCCACCGAGATGTATTTTACTACTATGCTCCTTTCATCGCAAAAGTCCCAAAAAGCGTTCTCGGTGAACTAAGTACCTAGATCAGTGATGATGCTGTTGGGTATGCCAAAGCGGTGGATGACCTGGTCGATGAACGTGACAGCCTTTTCTGAAGATGCCTGTACCAGAGGCATGTACTCTATCCACTTAGAAAATTTATCGATCAGCACAAAGACACATGTAAATTTCCCAGGAGCTGGCTTGAAGGGCCCGATCATATCCAGTCCCTAGCATGCGAAGGGCCAAGAGGCTGGTATTGTCTAAATCTCATGTGCTGGTACGTGGATTCTCTTGGCGAAGAACTGATAACCCTCACAATGGCGGACTAGCTTCTCTGCATCAGCTACGGCTGATGGCCAATAGAACTCTGCTCGGAAAGCCTTGCCAATCAACGTTCTCGAGGCCGCGTGGTTGCCGCAATGTAAAGCAGGAGTGTTTCGTCTTCTCTGGGAGTAGTGAGGACCGAAGGTGATGTAAGGTATTGTTTCAGCTGTGTGAAGGCAGCGTCTGCTTCCTCCGACTACTCAAACTTCTCGGATGCTTTGAGCAGCTTAAAAAATGGTAGTCCTTTTTCGTCTAATCTTGATATGAAATGACTGAGGGCAGCCATGCATCCGGTAAGCTTCTAAACATCCTTCACCTTTTTGGGCAGCTTCATGTCCAAGACAGCTTTGACTTTCTCTGGGTTAGGGTGTATGCCATCGTGACTGACGACGTTGCCAAGTAGTATGCCAGAAGGAACGCCAAAGATGCACTTCTTTGGGTTTAATTTCCATTGGAATGTATTAAGGGCTGCAAAGGTGTGTCCCAGGTTGTCAACAAGGGTATACGCTTCCTTGGTTTTGACAACTACATCATCAACGTAAGCCTCGACAAGGTCGTCTTTTATCTTGTCTTTGAGGCAGGTCTGTATGGCGCGTTGGTAGGTAGCCCCGGCGTTCTTGAGCCCGAACGACATGGTTGTGTAGTAGTAAGCGCCAAAAGGCATGATGAAGGATGTCTTGATCTGGTCGTCCTTTTTGAGAGCGATCTGGTGATAACCAGAGTAGCAATCGAGAAAGGAAAGCAGCTCACAACTGGCAGTTGAATCTACAACCTCGTCTATGCGAGGTAAGCCAAAGGGGTCTTTAGGACAGTGTTTGTTGAGATTAGTGTAATCAACGCACATTCTCCATTCATTATTCTTTTTGCGTACAAGAACCGGGTTGGCTAGCCACTCCGGATGATACACTTCTTTAATAAATCCGGCTACCAAAAGCTGTGTAACTTCTACCCTAATAGCCTCCTTTTTGTCATGAGCGAACCGTTGTAGCTTCTGCTTGATAGGTTTGGCCTTGTTGTCGACATTTAAGGAGTGTTCGATCAAGTTCCGAGGTACACTGGGCATGTCAGCAGGTTTCCATGCGAACACGCTCACGTTGCTCCTCAAGAACCTGATGAGCGCGTCTTCCTATTTAGGATCCAGGTTGGCCCCGATAAGGGATGTTTTGCTGGGATCACCATCGACTAGCTGGATCACTTTGTGCTCTTTGGACTTGACGTTCTTGCATGGGGCCTCAAGCTCTAGGATCTCCAGGTGGTCGGCTGGGGTCTTCTTGGCATCGAGCGTGGTCTCGGCCATGCGAATAGAGAGGTCATGAGCCTCTGCTATTTTAAAGCTGTCATCCTCGCAGGTGTAAGATGCGTACACGTTGCCCTTGAGAGTTAGAACCCCCTTCTCAGTAGGCATCTTGAGCACCAAATACCTATAGTGAGGTATAGCCATGAACTTGGTGAGCACTGGTCGACCAAGGATAGCATGGTAGGTGCCTTCGAAGTCGGCGACCATGAAGTTGACGTAGTCAGTGCGGAAGTGGTCTGGGGTACCAAATTGCACAGGTAGCGTGATCTACCCGAGAGGTGTAGAGCCTATCTAGGGAGAACACCCCAGAACTGTGCCTCATATGGCTTGAGATCCGCCTGGGTTATCTTCAGGGCTGCCAGACTATTCTTGAATAGTATATCGATGGAACTACCGCCGTCAATCAGCACTCTATCGAACTAAACCTTGTTGATACAAGGATCGAGGACCAGGGGAAAACATCCTGGCTCAGGTATTGTAGCCCATTGGTCCTTTCTACTAAAGGAGATATCACGGTGAGACCAAGAAGGGAGCCACAGATCGGCGATGAGGTTGTCGGTGTTGGCCACGTTCAAGCAGGCACGAGCGAGCAGCTTGCGTTCTTGTTTGGTCTTGATGGACACTTTGCCTCCAATGATGGTGTGGATGCGATCGGTTGGCTTGATGTACTTGTGATGGGGATCTGTGTCTTCATCATCGTTGTCCTCGTTGCGCTGTTCCCCTGTGTCGTTAGGCTTGTTGGACGTATCCAGAGCCTGTTGATGCGTGTAGATAGACTTGAGAATGCGGCAATTCTCCATGGTATGGTTTGACTTGGGGTGGAGCTAGCAAGGTCCTTTCAATGCGTTGGCGTAGTCTTCTTCGTAGTTGCGATGTCCGCCACCTTTCTTAATGGTGTTGACCTCGCCATCGTCTTCCCGAGCACGCTTGCCCCTGTAATCGTCATGGCGATTACGCCGCTGATTATGCTGGTCGTGGTGGTCGCGGGGGTCATTGCGCTAGTTGCGGCGATCAAAATTGTTGTTCCGACCATGATTGCTGTGGTAGTCGTCGCGGTGTGGGGGGTGGTCGGAGCGTGGAACCCTTGCTGCTTCTTCGATGATTATCTTTTTAGCATCGTCGGCATCCGCATATTTCTTGGCAGTGGCCAGGAGCGCGGTGACTAATTTAGGTCTCTTGTGGAGGAGCTTGTCCCGTAGGGCATCGTGGAAGCGGAGACCAGTGATGAAAGCCTCAATTGCCTCGTTGTCGGAGATTGACGGGACCTTGATGCGCATCTCCGAGAAACGCCGGACGTACTCGTGTAGTGGCTCATCTTTCCGATCTCGAATCCGCTGCAGATCATATTTGTTGCCGGGTTGCTCGCTGTAACACCCCGGTGTTATGCCAGTATTTAGGCACCGCAAATCATGCATATTGTGCATCATCAAGCATCCTAAGTATCCATGCCTAATCATGTAAATAATAACTGAAACCATGCTTCGAAACGTATGAAACATGCTCGTGAAACATGAAAGTTGCATACACTTGTTTAGAGTAGTTTTTGCCCTAATTATGCTTGCTACGTTAGTAAAACATGTTTGGCTATAATTGTAAATCATCTAGAATTATTTAGCACAATTTTTGGAGCAAAGTTTATATTCAAACTTTTGACAAAATATGCATTTGAAATTTTTATTGAAAATGGTCAAAAATCCTCCCTATTTAGCTTTTTCTTCCCAATTCAAAATCTATGCAAAATTTTTAGTTGGTCCCTAAAGCAAAGTTGTAGAGGATTAAATTCTAAGCAACTTTTATTTTTGGGCCATTTTCAAAAGAAGTCATTTTCTTGCTCAAAAGGGTACTTGAAAACTGATATTTGAAAATTCATTGAAAATAGAATTTGAAAAATTGTTTCTCTCTGTTAACGGGCCGCCGCCTCACTTCTGGCCCACAAGCCGAAGCTGGCCCAACAATCCACCCCGCGCCGCGCCTTCGCCTCGGCCCAGCCCACCTCGCGCGATGGCTTCCTTCTTCCCCCACGCACGCGTACGTGTCCGACCGCGTTAGGCACGCCGCGCCGCGTGGCGAGCGCATGCCGGTGATGCCAGCCGGGTGGCGTCCCGTGGCCCCCGCAAGCAAGCGCGCCTTGACGTTTTCAAGCCACCGTAGCTCCGCTTCTCCTTGCATTCCTCATTTCCTTTCCCGCGCTGTGTCTCTGCCTCGCTACGCACCGAGCTCTGCTCGTGCCGTCATCGCCACCGCAGCCCCGCCGGCAAAATTGGCCGCCGGTGGTCCACCATTGCCCGCAATCGAGCACATGTTGCTCCGCCTCGCTCCCCGGCACCTGGTGCTCGCTGCAGGGACACCATTTGAGCAAGGTATAGCGGCCTTGCGCGTTTTCGCCGTCGTCGATCATGGCGCCGCCGCGCTTGGCCTCGCCGTGGAAGAGCTTCCTCTGTCCCTTCTCCATCCCTTTGAGTAGCCTGCTCAGGTTTGCCATCTTCCTGCAGACCCAGCGCGCCTGCCTGTTTGCCCGGTCATGGTCGGCAACGGCCGCTGGCCCGCTGGTAGCGGCCGCACCGCTGGCGTGGCGTGGCGTCTCGCCTCGGCCGAGCTGGGCCAGGATGGCTTTGGGCCGGAACCCCGAGCCAGGCCATCGCCCTCCCCTCCGCTCGGTTTGCGCTGGCCGAAAGCGGCCGTGGGCCAGTCGTTTCCATGGGCCGGCCCAGTAGTAATAGGAAAATTGGTTTTAGTTTTTCTTTTATTATTTGGGAAGAGAAATACTTTGGAAAATGTTTGAGTACTCATTTTGGCTCCAAATTTGTTGAAACAAATTTTGCTAGGTTCCCTATCACCAGATCTACATGATAAAAATATTGCATGTCATTTTTGAGATACTTTTCTGTAGAGCTTTATTTAATTCTTGATATTGCTGATATCTTGTAAAATGTGTAGTAAAACCTATATGTATCAGAAAAATATGCTTCCAAGTTTGTTACTCTTCTTGTGTAATGTACTTCCTAGAAAAAATATATGCCATGCATGTCATGTAGAAAAATTGTGAGGTGTAGTTCAAGTGCCTTTAATGGCTGATTTTTGTTATTTTTGCTAGAGAGCAAAATTTGTATAAAACATGCATGTGATAATTTTTGTACAGTGATTATTTACTGTTTATGACACCTTTCATAATACAAAGTATTTTCATGCTCATAATTAGGTCCAAGCTTGTCATTTTTGTGTAGGCTATTCCACTTATCCAAATGCCATAAAAATCTGATGGTAGACTACTTAGGGTAGTACTGTGCTATGGTAATTTTCTAAGATTTTTCTAAGCTATAAAAATAGATGTTGCTATTCAAACCTATTATTCATTAGGGTTTAATCAAATATTGCTTTATGCATGATTAAGAAATTAGTGAAGCTTTGGTGTATCTTTTAAGCATTTAATGAGATGTGTTGACTTAGCATATTAGTAGTAGAAGAGAATGCAGTAGATGACATGTGCTTGTAGTACATGTTCTTGGATGATGTTGACTACCTTGCATTCAAGCATATCCATTGTGCTCATTCCATTCTATGCACCTTTTGCATAAGCACTTACGCACACGCATCATACAGGATCGCAAACCGAGAACCCAGTCGTCATACCCGAGGAGCCTGAGGAGCAGCTCGAGGTGCAGCCGCAGGAAGTGACTGAAGCAGACGAGGAGGACGTTCAGGAACTTCCGGAGTGCCCCGATCACCGCCCGAACTCCTTCGAGAGAGGCAAGCCCCGGAGCATTTTTCTCCCTGGTTTGCAATTATTAATTAAATGCTTTACTTTAATTGATGCATTACGTTCAGGAGTTGTTTGCAATCGTTGCTACATTATACCTTGTCTACCTTTGTTATACTATATCCTTGTTACCCTGGTATCCGCAGTCGAGTCAATGCTTAGCTGGCTTAGACCGATAGAAGTCGGGTGATTTTTTGTCACCTGCGAGCTATAGGTGGTTACCTGGATCTGCTTGGATAACTAGGTAGTCATGGTATAACTAAGTGTTAATTGAAGTTGAGACTGGACGGAGACTTACAGAGTTTTAGACTGTAGTGCTTTCCGTCTGTGTCGATTAAGGACCTACCGTTGTTGGGCCTCGAGTCATGTTGAATGCATGCTTTACATTTAGCTGGCCGAATAAAGTACCTTTCGACCACGAAGCTGGGAGATTATTCGGGCTGAGTAGATTGCCTACAGCGCACTGTACCGGAGCAGGTGTGGTAGGACATAGGGGCGCGATGATAAGACCAAAGGGCATTCGGTTGGCCCCCGGGTACATGTGGTTCCTAGCAAACTCGAGATTCCTGGATAGTTGACTCGGTGACCGATACCTCACTTTAGCGGGTGAGTGAGGTTTTTGTAAGGAATAAATCACCAGCTGGTTAGGAATCGATTCGAATCGCCATCGCTCCTGGATAGTGAGCACTTGACTTGAGTGACTTCATCGTAGTAATGTTGATGTTATGAAAGTTGTTAATGATCATTGGTTATCATTATTTGTTTAATCACATGTTTGCTCTAGTATAGGTGCAAATATAGTCGACAGGCTAATAATAATTAACTTGACAATAATGCTTTTGGAAAGGTTCTTCAAATACTAAAAATGCCCCTTTTTGCAATGAGTCAGCTACCCTACTATAAAGCCCTTCATAATCCTTGGTGTCACTTTATTTTCGGTTATGTCGGGTAAGTCTAGCTGAGTACCTTCTCGTACTCAGGGTTTTATTCCCACTTGTTGCAGATGGGCAGATGTATTACGGCTACTGTATCAACTGCCTTTATCCTGCGATGGGTGATGCTTAGGACCATGGGCATGGTCATTCCTTATGTCTCGTCTGATGCTTTTGTTGGAGATGATCATTAGCTGGCACTGTATTTGAACTCCGTGTGAGTGTGTGTGGTTTAGAACAAATGGCTTTCGCTACTTCTATTTGAACTCGTTTTGTAATAACTATGTTTAAACTCTGATGTACCTGTGATGCGAACTTTTATGTAATATGTGATGGTGACCGCTAAACTTATTACGATCTTGGCTGGTATGTGAGTTGGTTTGAAATCCTTAGTGATTTCACGGACTACCGGGTTATACGAGCTTAAGTTTGCTAAATCATCTACTCTGGCGGATGATTTTCTTACTTAATTTCATATAATTGGTCGGTTCTGTTACAGCTGGTATCAGAGCATGGTTTAGTGTGTTACTGTTTACAAGTGTATTTAAAACAAAAAGGCATTTGAAAAACATGATTTCCAAACTAAAAAGTGTGCCAGTAGTCATATCCTTTATGCCTAGTTAAGAACTCTAGGTGGCTTAATTAAGTACTGACTTGGGGTCTTATCATATTTCTCTTTCATTGCTCATACGACGTGCTATTGTATGAGTGCCACTTGCTTGAGTGGTAGTGTATGGATCATTTGCCTCTACGCCTCGGTAAGTGTGAGTTGTGATAGCATGATCGGATACACCACCGATCTAATGTAAATGCTTATATAATGCTAGAGTAATTACATGTTCTACACATGTTTTACAAAGGTATCTCATGTATGGGTATTCTGTCCGTTGAGGCGATGCCGTCAATAGGACGATGGTTCGGGTAGTTACTACCATTGTACACGTATCTGGGGATTCATGTAGAGCGTGTAGATAAAAACTGCTTTTATGCATTCATTGGGAATTGGGCTAAAATGAATCTTCTATAGGTACATAACAACGTTATCGTATAGAATGTATTAGATACGTGTTGAGAGATCGTTTGTATGCCACCGAATTCGTCGCTAGAAAGTATTTATTTCATAAGTTTGTGAGAACGTACGGCACGTACATACATCATATTACTTGTGCATTTCATTCATGTCATGCATTCCTCCCCTTATAAATTGATTATCTCATTTTGATAAAAGTTGTATCACCTAAAATATGTTCCCACGAGGTAATAAAAGAAATTTTGCTACAGATGGCCCGCACAAAGCAGACCGCCCGTAAGTCCACCGAAGGAAGAGCACCTCGATGTCCATTGGCCCTGAGGGAGCACCGCACCATGGACACCTTCTTGAGCGAGTTTGGCATGCCGACCTTGCTTTGGAGAGTGCTCCATGATGTGGGGTACCCAGAGGGTCAAGAGCTAGTGTACTCTTGGAATGAGAGCCAGTTAGCAGAGGATGGACTTGCAGTGGTAGAGATCACAGTTCCTGCCCTTGGTGATGCTCCAGAATGGGATGGTTGGCACTTGGAGTTTGAGGGTCGCACTCCTATTGAGGGTGTAGAGGGAGCAGCTTTCCGTGTCATCAGGGACATCATGAGCAGATTTCCCAGTGAGCTTGCAGCAGCTCTAGCTGGCACCTTTCCTAGGGATGATCCTCGTGATGCTATTTGGGTACAGCCTCAGAGAAGTGCCTTGGTCAGAGGTCTAGCTGAGGGATAGGCTAGCGACAACCATGCTATGAGTGCTATGTTCGCCGCCATCAGAGCGTATGAGGGTCTTGAGAGTACCTACTAGACTTTGACTGGCTTACGTAGTCATGATAAGCTCAAGGTGAGAAAGCAGAAGAAGAAGCAGGCACGTGCTATAGCTAGTTTGCAGGAGCAGTTGGCTGATATGAGCTTACAGCAAAACCAGGCGGTAGAGAGAGGTGATAGAGCTATGCAGCGGGTACATACGTTGACTCAAGCCAACAACAATGTAGACCGTATAATTGGACAGTTGGTTCAGGAAAGGAATGAAGCCTCGGACGAGAGGGACCTTCTGTTGCAGAGGGTCGATGAGCTAGAGGAGTACAATGTCAACCTGCACGAGGAGTTTCACGCGCTCTATAATGGGGTTGGCCCATATGCTCCTCTAGACGCCGCTAGCATGGACATCGACGATGACGACGACGAGGATGAGCCTGTAGTTTCACCTGGGGGCGATGGTGACGTCTCCGACCCCGACGACGGCCTCGAGGAGTCGGCTAGTTGCCTTGCACTAGTGTTTAGGTCCTATCACGATGACCTTTCTTTTGTTGGCATGCAACCTAATGTATCTTGCTTCAAACTTATGAGACTTGGCATGTGATTGGAACTTGGCTAGTAATGCGACATCTGAACGCATAAAAGTCCAATGTATGTATGCTGGCAATTTGGTTGTATGGACGCGATGTTTGCTGTTGAAGTAATTTAATTAGTGATGTTGTTTTAATTGGGATGCGATTATTGTGCCTCTGTTTTATTGTATGAATTTATTCTCTCCAGTAAATTCAGTACGGCATAATTTTTCCTTCACTCACAATTATTACAGCTTCACTCAATCATTACTTGTTGCTGAAATATGCAGACGACAAATACTCGCCATACCACTTATGAGGCCGCTGAGACCAGTGCTAATGGTGCTAGGACCGGTGGTGGTGGTGGGAACCACGGCAACAACAATGAGCCCCCCATGAACCGCATTTGCCACCTCCTCCCCCGCTCACCCCAGAGGTGTTCCTCGCACAGTTGCTCGGGAGTCAGTGCAACACGGAACAATTCCAGAAGAACATGGAGGATTTTTTGCGTACTATCGCCAATAATGTTCAACGCGGTAACAATCAGGGTGGTGGCATTGGGGTGAATTAGTATAGCAGCTTCAAAGATTTTATAGACACCAGGCCGCCAATATTCAAGGAAGCAATAGAACCACTCGATGTTGAAGAATGGATCAACACTATGGAAGATAAATTATGTGTGTTGAGGATGACTGAGGTATTGAAAATCGAGTATGCTGCACATCAGTTGCAAGGACCAGCGGGAATGTGGTGGAAGCACCATCGCACCACCTTCCCTCCAAATGCTCAGATTACGCGGAGAGAGTTCGCTGAGGCCTTCCGTGGAGTTTATATTCCACCCGGGTTGACCGAGATGAAGTTGGGAGAGTTCTTGGCGTTGAATTAGGGCACCTAAACCGTGACGCAATATTTGCATGCCTTCAACAACTTGTGTCGTTATGCTCCCAACATGGTTGACACTGATGCTAAGAGAATCGCTAGTTTCAAGAGAGGACTCAATCCAAAGATGATGAAGCATGTGGGTTCCAACACCCACGCTAGATTCAATGACTTTATTAGTGATTGTCTGAAGCAGGAAAAGAACAACAACACCAGCACGGCAGCTAAGACTCGCAAGAGAGCCCTAGAAGGTGGTCCATCCCAAGCAAGAGCACCTGCGAGAGGTCATCCTCCCTATCGTCCATCTGCACTTGGCGCTAGGTTCAGGCCACCACAGCAGAGAGGTCAGAATTTCCGGGGACCCCAGAAGCCTTACAAGATGGCAGTACAGTCTAACAAGACAGCCACAACTGCGGTACAGGGCAGTTCTAAGGAAGCTGTGGGATTTGCTGGTACAGTAAGAGGGCCCTGCTACAATTGTGACCAACCTGGCCACTTCTTAACGTTCTGTCCTTATCCACCCAAGAAGAAGCAGCAGACCTATAATGCTCGGGTGCATAGTATGACCGTGGATGAGATTCCTGAGGGAGAGCCCGTAACCGCTGGTAAGTTTCCTATCAACGAAAACCCTACAGTTGTTCTATTTCATTCTGGATCATCGCATTCTTTTATGAGTCAAGCATTTGCACAGAAATATGAACAACTATGCACAGAATTTGGTTATGGTTACCGTATAAGTTCAGCAGGGGCTGATGTTTTGACCAATCGGATGGTTCGAGGGGCAACCCTTGAATTAGGTAGCAGAAAGTTTCGAGTGAACTTGATAGTTATGCCTAAACTAGTTCTAGATGTCATTATAGGTATGAATTGGATGAAGGATTGGGGAGCAGTTATAGATATAGGAAGTCGGGTACTTACCCTTAAGGATCCCTTGGGTGAGGGTACTTTTCAAGTACCATTGCCTCGGAGAATAGACCTTATAAGTGTGACATGTGCTACTGAAGTTATTCCTATTCATCAAATTCCGGTAGTATGTGAGTTTCTGGATGTATTCCCGGATAAGCTACCTGGTCTTCCGCCAGATAGGGATATTGAGTTTGGAATTGAGTTAATCCCCGGAACAGCTCTGATTTCAAGGAGACCCTATCGGATGCCTCCAGATGAATTAGTTGAGCTAAAAAAGCAACTAGAAGAGTTATTGAAAAAGGGGTTTATCCGGCCAAGCAAGTCTGAATGGGGATGTCCCGCCTTGTTTGTGAAGAAGAAGAAAGAGGACACGTTGAGAATGTGCATGGATTATAGGCCACTTAATGCTGTAACCATCAAGAATAAGTATCCCTTGCCTCATATTGATGTTTTGTTTGACCAATTAGCCAAGGCTAAGGTGTTCTCAAAAATAGATTTGAGATTCGGTTATCATCAGATCAAGATTAGGCCACAAGATATACCGAAAACTGCATTTTCCACCAGATATGGGTTGTATGAGTATCTTGTCATGTTCTTTGGCTTGACAAATGCTCCTGCATACTTTATGTTTTTGATGAATACAGTTTTCATGCCAGAATTGGATAAGTTCATGGTTATGTTCATTGATGACATTCTGGTGTACTTCGAGAACGAGAAGGATCATGAAGAGCATCTAAGAATTGTCTTGACCAGACTTAGAGATCATAAGCTATATGCTAAGATTAGCAAATGCGAATTCTGGTTGAAGAAAGTTCCTTTCCTTGGTCACATTCTATCAGAAAACAGAGTTTCAGTCGATCCAAGTAAGGTGCAAGAGGTTATGAATTGGAAGGCATCGACCACAGTTCCTGAGGTTAGAAGTTTCTTAGGATTAGCCGGTTACTATCATCGTTTTATACTGGACTTCTCAAAGATTGCCAAGCCAATGACAAGTCTACTATAAAAAGATCACAAGTTCATGTGGATAGAGGAGTGTGAAGTAGCTTTCCACACCTTGCGGAAACTATTGACCACTGCTCCTGTTCTAGCACAATCGGACATTGAGAAACCATTTGATGTGTTTTGCGACGCATCAAAAACTGGTTTGGGCTATGTTCTTATGCAAGAAGGAAGAGTCATTACTTATGCCTCACGTCAATTGAGAAAGCACGAGGGCAACTATCCAACACATGATCTTGAACTTGCTGCAGTTGTGCATGCCCTAAAAATTTGGAGACATTATCTACTTGGTAATGTGTGCAATATTTTCACAGATCACAAGAGTCTCAAGTACATCTTTACCCAACCAGAGCTAAACATGAGACAGCGAAGATGGTTGGAATTGATCAAAGATTACAACTTGAATGTGCAATATCATCCTAGAAAGGCCAATGTAGTGGCAGATGCCTTGAGTAGAAAGTCACATTGCTTGAATGTGCAGCCATTACTTGAAGATGGATTCGATCTGATGCATCCTGCTGTGTTACATAGTATTTAGATTAGTTGCTCGTTGGAGAGCAAGATAATAGAAGGCCAAAAAACTGACAAGAGAATATTCCACATCAAAGAGAAAATAAAAGAAAAGTTGTCTAAGCATTTTAGAGTGGATGAACAGGGCGTGTTGTGGTTTGACGATCGTCTTGTGGTTCCCAAGGATCGAGAGCTTAGGAATAAACTCATGGATGAAGCTCACCTTTCTAAGCTATCTATCCATCTGGGAAGTAGTAAGATGTATCAAGAACTGAGACCTCATTATTGGTGGACCAAGATGAAGAAAGAAGTTACAGCCTATGTTGCCAGATGTGACACGTGTTATAGAGTGAAAGCTATTCATATGAAACCTGCTGGTTTGTTGCAACCTTTGTCCATACCTAGTTGGAAGTAGGATGATATAAGTATAGATTTTATCTCGGGTTTGCCCACTACTCAAAAGGGACATGATTCAATTTGGGTGATTGTGGATCGTCTTACCAAGACCGCTCATTTCCTACCTGTCAAGACAACTTATCGACCACCTCAATATGCTGAGAAGTATATTGCAGAAATTATGAGGTTGCATGGTATACCAAAGACTATAGTATCTGATAGAGGGCCACAGTTCATGGCTCACTTTTGGGAACATTTGCACAAAGGCTTGGGAACTAGTTTGATTCGTAGTACCGCTTATCATCCTCAGACAGATGGTTAGACTGAACAAGTGAATGCTGTTCTTGAGGATATGTTAAGAGCTTGTGTGTTGTCTTCTAGGGGATCATGGGAGTCATGGTTACCATTAGCTGAGTTTGCTTACAATAACAGTTATCAAGAAAGCATCAAGATGTCTCCATTCGAAGCTTTGTATGGCAGAAAATGTAGAACACCACTGAATTGGGTCGAGCCAAGAGATAGAAGGTATTATGGCATTGACTTTGTAGAAGAGGCTGAGAAGAAAGTTCATATTATTCAACAAAACATGAAGGCGGCCCAATCGTGTCAGAAAAGTTATGCAGACAGAAGGAGACCCCTTGTGTTTAAAGTTGGTGACTATGTTTATTTGAAGGTCACGCCAATGAAGAAGAAACAGTTTGGAGTCCGGAGAAAACTTGCTGCTAGATTCGTAGAACCGTACAAGATCTTGGAAAGAAGAGGTCCAGTAGCTTATAAGTTAGAGTTACCTGAGACAATGAGTACCATCTTCCTAGTTTTCCATGTATCGCAACTCAAGAAGTGTTTGCGTGTTCCGGAGGAAAGAATAGAACCTCGGGGCATCCAACTCAAATCAGATTTGGTGTATCGTTAGCAACCGGTCTATGCGCTAGACACTAAAGAACATGCTACTTGGAATAGTGTGGTGAAAACATACAAGATACAGTGGAATCACCATGATGAGGGAGATGCAACTTGGGAAACAGGAGAATATCTACAAAAAGCTTATGAAGATTTTTATAACAAATGGTTCATAACTCAAATCTCGGGACGAGATTTTTATAAGGGGTGAGGGCTGTAACACCCCGGTGTTATGCCAGCATTTAGGCACCGCAAATCATGCATATTGTGCATCATCAAGCATCCTAAGTATCCATGCCTAATCATGTAAATAATAACTGAAACCATGCTTCGAAACGTATGAAACATGCTCATGAAACATGAATATTGCATACACTTGTTTAGAGTTGTTTTTGCCCTAATTATGCTTGCTAGGTTAGTAAAACATGTTTGGCTATAATTGTAAATCATCTAGAATTATTTAGCATAATTTTTAGAGCAAAGTTTGTATTCAAACTTTTGACAAAATATGCATTTGAAATTTTTATTGAAAATGGTCAAAATCCTCCCTATTTAGCTTTTGCTTCCCAATTCAAAATCTATGCAAAATTTTTAGTTGGTCCCTAAAGCAAAGTTGTAGAGGATTAAATTCTAAGCAACTTTTATTTTTGGGCCATTTTCAAAAGAAGTCATTTTCTTGCTCAAAAGGGTACTTGAAAACTAATATTTGAAAATTCATTGAAAATAGAATTTGAAAATTTGTTTCTCTCTGTTAGCGGGCCGCCGCCTCACTTCTGGCCCGCCAGCCGAAGCCAGCCCAACGATCCACCCCACGCCACGCCTTCGCCTCGGCCCAGCCCACCTCGCGCGATGGCTTCCTTCTTCCCCCACGCGCGCGTACACGTCCGACCGCGTCAGGCACGCCGCGCCGCGTGGCAAGCGCATGCCGGTGACGCCGGTCGGGTGGCGTCCGGTGGCCCCCGCAAGCAAGCACACCTTGCCATTTTCAAGCCACTGCAGCTCCGCTTCTCCCTACACTCCTCATTTCCTCTCCTACGCTGCGTCTCTGCCTCGCCCCGCACCGAGCTCTGCTCGCGCCGTCATCGCCACCGCAGCCCCACCAGCAAAATTGGCCGCCGGTGGTCCACCATTGCCCGCAATCGAGCACACGTCGCTCTGCCTCGCTCCCCGGCAGCTGGTGCTCACTGCAGGGACACCATTTGAGCAAGGTATAACGGCCTTGCGCGTTTTCGCCGCCGTCGGTCATGGCGCCGCCGCGCTTGGCCTCGCCGTGGAAGAGCTTCCTCTGTCCCTTCTCCATCCCTTTGAGTAGCCTGCTCGGGTTCGTCATCTTCCTGCAGACCCAGCGCGCCTGCCTGTTTGCCCGGTCGTGGTCGGCAACGGCCGCCGGCCCGCTGGCAGCGGCCGCACCACCATAACGCCGGCGTGGCGTGGCGTCTCGCCTCGGCCGAGCTGGGCCAGGACGGCTTTGGGCCAGAACCCCGAGCCGAGCCATCGCCCTTCCCTCCGCTCGGTTTGCGCTGGCCGAAAGTGGCCGTGGGCCAGTCGTTTCCATGGGCCGGCCCAGTAGTAATAGGAAAATTGGTTTCAGTTTTTCTTTTATTATTTGGGAAGATAAATACTTTGGAAAATGTTTGTGTACTCATTTTGGCTTCAAATTTGTTGAAACAAATTTTACTAGGTTCCATGTCACTAGATCTACATGATAAAAATATTGCATGTCATTTTTTAGATACTTTTATGTAGAGCATTATTTAATTCTTGGTATTGCTGATATCTTGTAAAATGTGTATTAAAACCTATATGTATCAGAAAAATATGCTTCCAAGTTTGTTACTCTTCTTGTGTAATGTACTTCCTAGGAAAAATATATGTCATGCATGTCCTGTAGAAAAATTGTGAGGTGTAGTTCAAGTGCCTTTAATGGCTGATTTTTGTTATTTTTGCTAGAGAGCAAAATTTGTATAAAACATGCATGTGATAATTTTTGTACAGTGATTATTTACTATTTAGAACTTAGGAAAAATACTAAATCTATTGTTTGACACCTTTCATAATACAAAGTATTTTCATGCTCATAATTAGGTCCAAGCTTGTCATTTTTGTGTAGGCTATTCTACTTATCCAAATGCCATAAAAATCTGATGATAGACTACTTAGGGTAGTACTGTGCTATGGTAATTTTCTAAGATTTTTCTAAGCTATAAAAATAGATGTTGCTATTCAAACCTATTATTCATTAGGGTTTAATCAAATGTTGCTTTATGCATGATTAAGAAATTAGTGAAGCTTTGGTGTATCTTTGAAGCATTTAATGAGATGTGTTGACTTAGCATATTAGTAGTAGAAGAGAATGTAGTAGATGACATGTGCTTGTAGTACATGTTCTTGGATGATGTTGACTACCTTGCATTCAAGCATATCCATTGTGCTCATTTCATCCGATGCACCTTTTGCATAAGCACTTACGCACACGCATCATATAGGATCACAAACCAAGAACCCAGTCATCATACCCGAGGAGCCCGAGGAGCAGCTCGAGGTGCAGCCGCAGGAAGTGACCGAAGCAGACGAGGAGGACGTTGAGGAACTTCTAGAGTGCCCCGATCACCGCCCGAGCTCCTTCGAGAGAGGCAAGCCCCGAAGCATTTTTCTCCCTAGTTTGCAATTATTAATTAAATGCTTTACTTTAATTGATGCATTACGTTCAGGAGTTGTTTGCAACCGTTGCTGCATTATACCTTGTCTATCTTTGTTATACTATATCCTTGTTACCCTGGTATTCGTAGTCGAGTCAATGCTTAGCTGGCTTAGACCAGTAGAAGTCAGGTGATTTCCTGTCACCTATGAGCTATAGGTGGTTACCTAGATCTGCTTGGATAACTAGGTAGTCATGGTATAACTAAGTGTTAATTGAAGTTGAGACCGGACGGAGACTTATAGAGTTTTGGACTGTAGTGCTTTCCGTCTGTGTCGATTAAGGACCGACCGTTGTTGGGCCTCGAGTCATGTTGAACGCATACCTTACATTTAGCTGGCCGAATAAAGTACCTTTCGACCATGAAGCTGGGAGATTATTCGGGCCGAGTAGATTGCCCGCAGCGCACTATATCGAAGTAGGTGTGGTAGGACACGGGGGTGCGATGATAAGACCAAAGGGCAGTCGGTCAGCCCCTGGGTACATGTGGTTCCTGGCAAACTCAAGATTCCTGGATAGTTGACTCGGTGACCGATACCTCATTTTAGCGGGTGAGTGAGGTTTGTGTAAGGAATAAATCACCAGCTGGTTAGGAATCGATTCGAATATCCATCGCTCCTGGATAGTGAGCACTTGACTTGAGTGACTTCATCGTAGTAATGTTGATGGAACACTTGGACAGTTATAATGAATATGACATTATGAAAGTTGTTAATGATCATTGGTTATCATTATTTGTTTAATCACATGTTTGCTCTAGTATAGGTGCAAATGTAGTCGACAGGCTAATAATAATTAACTTGACAATAATGCTTTTGGAAAGGTTCTTCAAATACTAAAAATGCCCCTTTTTGCAATGAGTCAGCTACCCTACTATAAAGCCCTTCATAATCCTTGGTGTCACTTTATTTTCGGTTATGTCGGGTAAGTCTAGCTGAGTACCTTCTCGTACTCAGGGTTTTATTCCCACTTGTTGCAGATGGGCAGATGTATTACGGCTACTGTATCAACTGCCTTTATCATGCGATGGGTGATGCTTAGGACCATGGGCATGGTCATTCCTTATGTCTCGTCTGATGCTTTTGTTGGAGATGATCATTAGCTGGCACTGTATTTAAACTCCGTGTGAGTGTGTGTGGTTTTGAACAAATGGCTTCCGCTACTTCTATTTGAACTCGTTTTGTAATAACTATGTTTAAACTCTGATGTACATGTGATGCGAACTTTTATGTAATATGTGATGGTAACCGCTAAACTTATTACGATCTTGGCTGATATGTGAGTTGGTTTGAAATCATTCATGATTTCATGGACTACCGGGTTATACGGGCTTAAGTTTGCTAAATCGTCTGCTCTGGCGGATGATTTTCTTACTTAATTTCGTATAATTGGTCGGTTCTGTTACACTCGCAAGTAGCAATGAAGTTGTCGATAAAAGCTTGCTTGAGCTCTTGCTAGGAATCAAAGTAGTTCGCCAGCAAGCTGACCAGCCATTGGTGGCCTGCAAGGCCGACAACGACTGGGAAGTAGTTAGACATGACGTGCTTGTTAGCCATGGCTGATCTGTGCACGGTTTCGTAGAGCATGACCCATAATTCGGGGTTCTCCTTGCTGTCGTACTTCTAAAGTTTTTCGAGCTTGAAGTTCTTGGGCCATATGACTTGGCGAAGGTGCGGAGTAAACTGCTTCAAACCCAGAGGGCCATGGGCAGTATCATATTCCATACGGTGATAGCTTTCGTGGGATGCACGATCGTTGGCTCTTTGGTTAATGCGATCGCGCGGATCGCGTTCTCCGAGGTAATGGCGGAGATCGTTATTGCCATCACGGCGATCCCGGTTGCCACCCTTATTAATCCTGTGACTGTGGTTATCGCGGCGATTATCATGGTTGTCTCGATAGTTGTTGTCCCGATAGTCGCGGCGGTTGTCATCTCGACAACAGTTGTCGTCCCGACCACCATCATGGCCACCGTTTCTACCTTGACGGTTGTCTGATGGGTCGTTGTTGCGCGAGCCACGTTGGTTGGGTGGCTGTGAGTGACTTGAGTACTAGTGGCTGTGGCTTGATTTGACTGAGACGGATGGAGCCCGGGCTTGATTTACAATCTCTGCGGTCTGGGCCATAGCAGCCGTCAGGTAAGCTTGTATATCATCATGAACTGCCTGTGTTTCTAGGGTATTGGGTAGTCGTTGCATTGTTGCCATAGCAACAGCTACGTTGGCGCTTGGAGTCCTGAAGACCTGCTTGTCCCCCACCCTGTCAAAGGCATTGTTAAGGTCGCATGGCTGGACCCTTATGCGTCGGGCCTCCTCTTCTGCCTCGACTTCGATTTGTCGGTGATTAAACCAGTCAATATTGCGTGCTTCGCATGCTAGCCTTTCTTGTTTTGTTTCGCCGACTGCCGGTGATTCATCATTACTGACAACATTGATCAAGTCTCCTCGCCTTGGTGGGAAGAATGGGAATGGTGGGAATCCCGGGGCATGGTCTAAGATATCCAGATCGTATTCAACGCCTTCATCGTCATGATGCTAGAGCTCGGTGTGGACGGAGGCATTAGATGCGATGCCGGACGAGGAGCTTGAGCCACCCTCTTGAACTGTGTGGACCGATCCTTCTTGATAATCCTCAATCTAGACCATGTTGACAAAGTTGCGCAGGCCGTAGGGCTAGGCCTGGTGGTTCTCCGTCGAGGCTTCGTACTCAGAGAGGCAGAGACCCATCACAGGGGCTGGCCGGCGATGAACAAAGCGCCCTTCAGGAGTAGATGTGACCACGAGATCCATACCGAGTCGTGCAGGACAACTGGCCCGAGCTGGTCGGGTAGATCTGTTGTGGGTCATAGTTACCTGCTCATTAGGTTGACTTTGAATCGAACTTACCAGAGCCAGGGTTTTGGCAAGTTTGGTGCTGACCCGATCGATGGAGTTGAGTAGGTCGGTGTTGTCGATCTGCCTCCCTTTGTAGCGGGGAAGCAGACGATGGGTTGTCGGCGTGGCTGAAGACGATGCTGGCGTGGTCGGAGCCAGATCCACCATGGTCGGAGCCATAGCCGATGTAGGTGAAGCAGTGGTCGATGCAGATTGAACCTGTGCCTCCTCTGGGGTCATGGCGATGAAGTCATCGGAGCCAGTGGTCCAGGTGATCTGGTCGATGGTGAATGTGAGGCCGTTCGGCATAGCCATGGAACCGGGGATGATGACCATCTTGTTCGCCTAGAGAGCAGTACGCATACCCCCCTATCTAGCGCGCTTGAGGTAGAACCACTAAGAGTGTCACCCCTTGTTGGATGTTGAGAGCCACATGGGCGTGTACTCGTCGACCCGATTGTTCTAGAGCTAGATGTCGGCGCACCCCAATGGCATATGCAGCTCCTGCCTGCCGCTCTTCTCCCTCTTCTTCTGGAGGGTGACAGCGAAGAAGTACCTCCACAGATCAAAGTGGGGGTTGATCCCTAGGAACCCCTCGCATAGGGCGATGAACGCCACCATGTGCTGGATCCTGTTGGAGTTGAGATGCTATAGCTCAATCTTGTAATAGTGCAGTAGCCCTGAAGAAATTTATGGGCGGGGGTCGTGAACCCACGCTCATGGAAGTGGGTGAATGACACCACATAGCCGTCGAGCGGTGATGGCAGATCCTCCTCACCGGACAGCAGCCACTCCTCGGTCGAGGTCCGCGTGCGGAGAAGACCGCGATGGACGAGGCCTTCCATGCGTAGGAAGGTGATGTCGAAGCGACACCATAGATCCATTGGAGGTGGGGGCGGACGGATGCGGGCTCGACGGTGATGGGGATGTGGAGACAAGAAACCTAAGCGATTGGCGGCGGTGGTCATGGCTGTGGAGGCAAGGATGCAAGGTATGGAACCCAGGTGCGAGGAAACCAAGCACCCGCCTAGATCTCCACGCCTACCATAATCTACCACCACGTCTCACCATGGGACGCGTGCACAAAATCTCTGTCCATTCCGTCGAAAAATTCACCAACGTTTCACCTCTCCAGATAGGCCACGACCCATCACAGGTAAAGGATACAGACCTAAAAACTCTACTACGGCCCGTCTAGGCCCAAGAGTTCGAAGGTTGCCCCACCGACGGGTTCGACAACTGCTCCGAGCGCTTTTTTGAAGTGAGGGGAGGAAAGGGATGGGCCTGCTAGCGGCCAATACCCAGGTGCACGAGCACCGCAAGCATCTCGGCTCATGTTCGAGTCTCAGCGGGATACGATCCATGGTTTTTTTCCTCAAAAGAAAGGCAGAAGGCCCTCGAGACTGGTCGAACGGACCCGAGAACTATATGGATTGACCGCTGAGGGTCTGGGGTCGGTCACTAGTTGACCCGAGCCAGATCCCCATGAACGGGACGTCGGGGCCCCACTTAGACTAGCCAGCTAACAACTCACCGAGCACTGTGGCTCGTCCATAGAGGAAAATCACGGTACGGCTTAGGCCCTCCGGTTGTGGAAACCATGGACAAGGTGATGATCACAAAGATAAGCCAATCCTCGACCGGACCCCCGCTACGTGTGGGGGCTCGAGGAAAGTTGGGCTCGCAAGGTGACCGAACGCACGGTCGTAGAACGACAAACCCCTAAAGGGGTCGAAATTAGGGAAGGACATTTTTTCGACCCACCAAACCTCACGACTATACCCTCGAGGGGTTCGATCTCGGCGAAAGGGAATCACCATCCCCAGGTCACGCCGTGGGCGACAAAATGAGGCCAAGGCCATCAGGGTCCTCCCGCTCGGAAAAACCTCTAAAGGAGTTTTCTACTCCTCCGTAGGCTCGGGGACTACTATCGGGGACCAATACTAGGGTACCCAAAGAGGAGGAGCTAATGACCATTAATATTGACTCATCCAAATAGTCAAGAGCACGATTATAGCTCCAACCGAACCCCCGGAGCGCAAGCTCCTCTTCGTCTGGCCTCTGGGAGAGGGCACTGCCTCGCTCGACCCTTGGTTCTGCGCTTTGCCTCGCCCGGCCTCTGGGGAGGACTCCGCCTTGCCCGACCCCAAGGTCGTAGGCTCTGCCTCGCCCGACCCTTGGGCCTGCACTCCGCCTCGCCCGACCCTAGAGAAGGACTCTGCCTCACCCAACCCCGAGGTCGCGGGCTCTGCCTCACACGACCCTTGGATCTACGCTTCGCCTCGCCAGACCTCTATGGGAGGACTCCGCCTCGCCCGACCGGCCGACCCTGAGGCCATGGGCTCCGCCTCGCCCGACCCTTGGGTCTGCGCTCCACCTCGTCCAGCCTCTAGGGGAGGACTTCGCCTCGCCCGACCCCAAGGCCATGGGCCCCGCCTCACCCGATGGAGACCCATGCTGCCGTCAACCACTCCAGGTCCAAGCGTATGGGCCTGAGTCAAAGCTCTGATACCAGGGAAGAGACTAGCACGCCTCGATGTAACCCGTGGCATTGATGGGCCATACCAGAGGATTCATATCAAGAACAACGTCGGGCGTATCGGTGTTGTTCTACCTAACCCCTGTACGAACACTGACGGGCGCGTTAGTTCACCACGACGTTCGCTAGGACGGAGTGGAGCGCCATGACCAGCATATGACGTCTGCGCATAGCGCTAGTGACGGATAGGACCGCGACGCGAAGCCGTACCTGTTCACATCTATAGGGTCGACGGGACCCGTATGAAGGAGAAGAATGACCCAACGATCCTAAAGGCCTTCGGCTCTCTCTCTCGTTCTTCTTTTTCCTCTGCTGTAACCCATGCTTTTCCTTGGCCTATAAAAGGAAAGCAGTGCGTCCCATAAGAGGCATCGCAACACATCATATCGATTCAGGCTAGATTCGATCGAATCATCACGAACCTATCGAACCCCGAACACACGGCCGAGTAGCAACTGAGTTCTCTCAGCACCCGTTTACTCCTTTCATCAGAGACTTGGGACCGGTCCCTGTCTCGTCCGTTTGTAACCTCTATTACGAACTTTCAGTGCTAGTAACATGAGCAGCAGCAACGAACTGAACGTAGAGATATTCTGCCTGAACCAGTATAAACCTTGTGTCCTCTAAACACATCATCCGAGCCAGACACGTAATATTAAAAATTTACTTGTCGATGGCAACTCGAAACACCGACGAGCAAGGTGCAGGCATAGAAGCGTACACCAGAGAAGAACATAAACAGTCTTTTGAGGCAATGATAAACAATCTGCATTTGTGAATAAACAGAAAATTCAACTGAACAAACATGTAATGCTAAATGTCACTTTGGAAAAGGAAGACTATGTATTAACAATCTGCCCCCGAGATCCTAGATTTTGCTATTCTGCTTAGGCCCAGTTTAGTTGCCGAAAATTTTGGCAAAACGACACTGTAGCATTTTCGTTGTTATTTGGCAATTAGTGTCCAATTATAGTCTAATTAGGTTTAAAAGATTTGTCTCGTGGATTTCGTCTAAACTATGTAATTAGTTTTATTTTTTATTTATATTTAATACTTCATGCATGCGTCCAAAGATTCGATGTGACCGAAAATCTTAAAAAATTTTGCGTTTTGGAGGGGAACTAAACAGGCCCTTAGAGAATCAGAATTCAGGACTGTTGTATTGACTTTAGTAATTTTTTACTCTGCCTGTGTTGAACATCTCAAGAATGCAAAATCACACTGCTTGATCCGCAATGCAATTATCATCAGCTGCCACCTCCTATACTTCTTCTACTTGGATGAGGTCATGAGGATGGGAATCTCATTGCCGGTGAGCCCTTGGGAGAGCAGGCGAGCGACCCCTGCAAAGCTCGGAGTCGTCGATCCCCTGCAGCGGCCGGCGGCAGGCCCTTTCAGGCGAGCGCCGGGCAGTGTCGATCCCTTGCGGCTCGCCGGCAAAGTCGCAAGCCCTTGCAGGCGAGCGATGGTGAGCCTGGGCAAGACAGACGCCGGCACCAGTGTGCCTCGTGCAGGCTAGCGGCGGCGGCGGCAAGCCGCCTAACTGTCTCCGACACTGATGCATGTGTGCGTTCCGTATACTAGTGAAATGGCTAAACTATCCCTTGCAGGCGAGCGATGGTGAGCCTGGGCAAGACAGACGCCGGCACCAGTGTGCCTCGTGCAGGCTAGCGGCGGCGGCGGCAAGCCGCCTAACTGTCTCCGTCACTGATGCATGTGTGCGTTCCGTATACTAGTGAAATGGCTAAACTATCCTTAATTAATTACTTTTACACAAGACAGCTGGAAAAAAAAATGTAAGGGCTTGTTTAGTTGGCGAAAATTTTTGAAAAATGGTACCGTAGCACTTTCGTTGTTATTTGGCAATTAGTGTCCAATCATAGTCTAATTAGGCTTAAAAGATTCGTCTCGTGAATTTCGTCTAAACTGTATAATTAGTTTTATTTTTTATTTATATTTAATGCTTCATGCATGCGTCCAAAGATTCGATGTGACGAGAAATCTTAAAAAATTTTGCAAAATGAAATAGAACTAAACGGTACCTAGGAGGAACTACCGGTTCCTCCAAGTACAGTAAAACATCTCTTACTAAGACTGGCCACAGTGTGTGCATCGATGCCCAAAACTAAAAGTAGAAACTCAGCATCGATGGAGATAAGCTACAATGGGCAGGCATCGTGTAGGACCCACTAAACAGTAAAAAGCAACAACTAGACAGCTTTTCTCTCTCTTGTGCATATTTTTCTCTCTCATGTACATGCATGTTGCCAGAGAGAAGTTTGAAGCATCGATGCTTCTACATGACTCGGTGCCCAATTTTTGTGGGAACTCAACATCGCTCGCAATGGTCGGCACCGGTGCTTGGACCTTCTCTCTCCTCTTCAAGCACCGGTAAAACGATACATTGTGGGCAGTCTAATATATGCCGGGCAGAACTCCTGCCGGCCCTTAATAAAATAAAAACTTGGCTTCCTGCTCTTTCTTGCCATCAGCTTCACCGGCATCCGTAGGTCCTACAGTCCTGCTTAGGATCGACCCACTTGCACTAGTCTCCCGTAGACAGTACTACCCCGAGCCATTATTCGGCCTGTTCGCTTATTGGTTTCAGCCAGCCCAAATCAGTCAGCCAACAGTGTTTTTCTCTCACAATAAACTAGCACCAGCCAGCCCAAATCAGCCCAGAAACCAACAAACGAACAGGCCGATTGTCTCAATTTGTGGAACGAAACTCGAGACATTGCAAATTTGCAATCCCCTTGTTTAGTTGGGCGAAATTTGGGATTTTGGTTATTGTAGCACTTTCATTTTTATTTAGCAATTAGTATTTAATCATGGACTAATTAGGCTCAAAACGTTCGTCTCGCGATTTCCAACCAAACTGTGCAATTAGTTTTTTTTCATCTACATTTAATGCTCCATGCACGTATCGTAAGATTCAATGTGATGGCTACTGTAACACTCGTTAGGAAAATTTTTTAGAACTAAACGAGGTCTCATTCTCAATTTGTGGAACAAAACTCAAGACATTGCATCGAACAGAACCAGCACAGTCAGACAGTCGCCAGTTCCCAAGCAAACCTAGCTGACAGAAGAACATGCAAAATTCGGGCTGATGTAGCCGTGGCGCGCATCCAGGTCAGATCGGGCTCAATTGGTGGTGGGTGGGCTTTCGCTCCAAAAGCGATATTTGGGATATCAATATCAGAACTCAAACGAGAAAGATAGTATTAGATTAGTCATATTATATATTTGTATAGTACATTTATTTACTATTTTTTTATAAATCTAGTCTAATTTAAAATTGATTGCTTTTAAAAAAAAACGAGACGTGCATCTTTTTCAAGTACAGCTGCCTTCGCGGAGGTTTTCAGTCCTGCTCGGTGCAAAAGGAGTTGCACGCCACTGGTGCAGTGACGCTGATCGATGGATTATATGGTTCCTGCCTGTCCAGTGTTTGTCCTCGCCCCGTCTTCGGAAAACACCAAGTTGCAAGCTGATGTACTCCTACGTCCAACCAGCGGAACCGCGGAAGGGCCCAAACGACAAGTCCAAGGCATAGCAGACACGTGGCAGGCAGACCAGCCGCCGGAGCACGAGGCGGCCTCCCTTGACGACCTCGTCGCCGACGTGCTCGGCATCCTCGACGCCCTCAGCGTCCCGAAGGTCAGCAACAGCTCACCGAAAGGATGGACGGACCATCCAATTCCAACAACTGAGTTATTGCCGCGCGCGCGTGCATGCAGGCGTTCTTGGTGGGCAAAGACTTCGGCGCCATGCCTGCGTACGAGTTCGCGCTGCAGCACCCGGACCGCACCCGCTGAGCCCGATGCCCATGTCCTTGGACGCCATGCCCGAAGGCTTGTACATCCGGCGCTGGCGCGTGCGTAGCACTGACTGACCGCATCAATTGAACTCTTCTTCTTATCGAAATCGACACGACACTCTGCAGCTGGTGTTCCTTTTGCTTCTCTTCCGCAGGAGCCGGGCAGGGCGGAGGCCGACGTCGGCCGGTTCGACGTGAGGCGCGTGGTGCGCACCGTCTACGTGCTCTTCTCCGGCACCGAGATCCCGACCGCCAAGGAAGGGCAGGAGATCATGGACCTGGCCGACCTGTCGACGCCCCTCCCGGACTGGTTCACCGAGGACCTGGACGCCTACGCCAAGCTCTACGAGAAGTCCGGTTTCGGCTACCCGCTCAAGATGCCGTACAGGTAGGCGCGCGCCACCGCACTCCTCTCGGCAGCCAAACGACAAAGACTGGAGACTGAAAAGACTGAAATGTTCCTTGCTTTTTCTTTTTTTTTTGCTTCCATGGAAAACTGATTGGGCAGAGCTATACACCAGCAGTCTGTTCGTTTGGCTTTGGCTTGTCGTAAACGATCGTAAATTTTCAACCGAAATAGTTTTTTTCTCTCACACAAACCAGCCAGCAGCACTTCTTCACGAACCAGCAACGATACGAACCAGCCAACCGAACAAGCTGACGCTAAGTTCCAGGTGCCGGTGTTCATGGTGATGGGGGAGAAGGACTACTGCTTCAAGTTCCCGGGGTTCAAGACCGCCATGCGCAGCGGCATCATGAAGAACTTCATGCCGGACCTCAAGATCACCTACATCCCGGAGGGGAGCCACTTGGTGCAGGAGCAGGTCAACGACCTGCTACTCGGCTTCCTCAACGACCATCCCTCTGCGTCGTAAGGAGAGGCCGAGAGGGTGATACTGTGACTCTGAGAATAATGGTTCTTAAGCAATTGGTTTTCTCTATTGCCGTTGCCTGG
This sequence comes from Miscanthus floridulus, assembly GCF_019320115.1. Taxonomy (NCBI): domain Eukaryota; kingdom Viridiplantae; phylum Streptophyta; class Magnoliopsida; order Poales; family Poaceae; genus Miscanthus; species Miscanthus floridulus. The sequence goes on along the minus strand of NC_089581.1, from coordinate 59,760,434 downwards.
ATCCATGACCGTGTTAATTAGCACATACTCAAACAAGTTGTACTGAAACAATGTGTTCGACAGAATGAGCAGACGCCGGATCTCATCGGCTATGCAACTTCTGCTAGGCACTCCTCCTTTCGTTTGTCTGTGGCTTTCCTTTTTCCATGTGCTAGAACGTAGGTCCTCCGAGCAAACAACAAAGGAGACGCCACAGTTCTTAAGGTCTTCACGAGATATCCAGCACGTTGACAAAAGACATGCAATACATGTTCAAGGCAACTTTACAAAAAGAGAGGCATGCTTGATGTGTATTGCAGATTCTTTTGCAAGTTTCAATTCTAAAATTCCTTTTTTATTGGATATTTCAATGAGTGTGCAGGTTGTCCATGCCAATTGAAATCAACACTGATATCTAGATTTGTTTAGTAAGGAATTTGTAAATTTAGAAATACTATATACTGCTATAAAATTCCAAAATTTAGAGGTTCAATATTTTTTTACCACCAAAAAAATCATTTCTAGATTTTTATACTAGCTCCACATTTCTTACAAATATATGAATGCATGATAATATATAAGCAACAAGGTTATAGAGTTGTGGCTATCATTAGTTGTCCACCTGTGTATAAAAGAACAAGAAACAAGTCAAGTCCGAAAATCTTCTTTTAACTATCCTATTTAGTAAGTGATTTGGAAATTTAGCAATCAGATATATGGAAAATCTGAATATACAACAGCAAAAAAAAGTCAGTCTCATGCCACTATTTTGCCTTTTAGAGAATTCAGACCACTAGAAAATCATGTTGTTTTGCTCAAAACATACCAGAATGCTTCGACAAGTATTTCTTCTTTCGGTCTGGCAATCCCTGAGATGCATAATGCTAAAGTAGAAAAGAATATCCTACTGTGTAAGCAAAACCCATGGTTAAGCTGCATTCAGTTTCAAAGTGATTCAATTCCTCTATTAGCATGATGTTCTGTGGCATCAAGAGCTCAGTGACTGTTATACATGTTATTACTCTGGCTCGGATACTGTTCGTTTTCAGTGGAAATGACCTCAATCCTAATTATATAGCAGAATAATGATGTATACAACCCATGATACTAACTAATTTAAATCTATGACAACTTGCTCGAGAAGGTCAATGGTAAACTCACTTCAAAAAAGCTAACTAGTTTAATATGTAATAAAGACTTAATAATTTGTAGGCCATTGTTTTGTACTTACACAGGATACTCAACTTATCTCCCCCCCCCCCCCCCCCCCCCCTCCCCTCCCTCCACCATCTTATCTGAAGAAAAAAAGGGAAAAGAAGAGTAGAAGACCAACAAAGTCTCTCTTTATACTAAACAGGGGAACATTACATGAGAGGCAAAAAGGTAATACATATCCTCTCTATAATACATTGCACAATTTAATTTCTCAAATACAATCTTGTTGCCTCATTTTTACAGAAACCAATTTAGCTTCTTAAAGGCTATCTCCACGTCTGCCTCTATTGCTCAGTGGTATACAATTCGAGTTAGAAAATCACCTCTTCCATTTCATCTCATATTTTTTATACTAGTCTCATTTGCACTGCCCATGTAAATGTCAAATATAGACCTTGTTGACATTATCCATGTGTTCAAACAGATATATCAAATGAAGATATTTTAGATTCTACAAACAGTCTATTTGTCAAGCTGTGTCAATCTATTATAGGATAAGGGACACACACGAAATGGTCCTGAAGATATTTTTGCAGAGTTTATGTAGCTGCCTGGGACTAAAACCAATAAGTTTCCACCCTATTGCCACACATATACAATTCTACTCTCATCATAGTTCCTTTGCTCTAATTTGTAACTACTTCTGTAATAGGGGTTAAAAAGAGTAGTATTCCTGGCATCATCACTAATGAAAACTGTCAATTCTCAACATTTGTAAACCTTATATTTGATAGCTTATGCGTTAATGATAGCAGGGTTTGATCCTTTTTCCTGACAACTGAAAACATTTGGCACTGTCTAATTTACATTATGTAAGGCTAAACTAATAAAAAATTATGTATACTTTTTTACTAATTATTCATGTAATTTTCCTGTGATGTTCAACCCCATACCTTACTAAGGTACAGCAGCATAAATTTTCAGAGTCGATGTTAACTTGGTACAGATTGCAAGCTAGGATTTCACAGTCACCAACAGGAGATTGCTAACTTGGTACAGATTGCAGCTCCATTTGGATCGGCAACGAAAAGAGAAAACAACTATGATAATGTATATGAATATATATGTTGAGAAAGTTGTCCGTTTCCATACCTGTAAACGGTTATACTTCCTAAAGCTATCATATAATCGTGTGATGATTTTTTGGTGCACCTTATTTGGATTAAATAAGCATAGAATATCTATTTATCTTTGAATCAAATGTAACCACATATCGGCCTCATCGTATGCTTACTAATTAATGCTCTGTTCGCTTGGCTGATAAGCCATGACTTGATTGATTTGTTGTAAGAAAAAAATATTATTCGTTGGCTAAAAAAGTACGGCTTATAAGTCAAGCGAACATGGCGTAAATTGTTTGGTGCTTATCAAAACAAATAGAATTTCTATTAGGCTCAGTTTGGATGTCGATATTGGAGACCTTGGCATTGAATTGGCTTCAATACCAAATCAGAGTAGTATTGGTATTGGGTTACAATACCAAAACCATTGTTTGGATGTAGATAAAATTGCTAGATGGGGTCGTAAGGAGCTAGTGAATACCGATTCGTGTTTGGATGTTCATACCATGGCATTTGAGAATTGATCATCTTCTCCTCCTCTCCACACGGGACCACACTGGCGGCGGCGCTTTCTTGCGCCACCCACGACTCGTGGGTCCCGCGCCTCGCCGAATGGGCACTGGAGCGGCGCGTGGCGTGGGAGCTGCATGGCTCGCCGGCGAGCATGTCGAGATCCAGCGCCATCCCCGTCCTATATGCTCTGTCTCCCCTCTCCTCCCATTTCCTTCCATCCCCATCCAGATCCAGCACCTGGGCATTCCATCCCCATCCAGATACGAACGAAGACGTGAAGAGGAGGTGCATGCGAGCATGTCGAGATGGAGAGAGAGGAGATGCCTGGCAGCTGGCGTGGAGCCCGTGACCATCCCCGTCCTCGCCGGAGGCCTCTCCCAACACCGGTGATGGCGGACCTCCATGACGCGGCTGCGACCGGACGACCGGCGCTTGCGCCTCCTCCTCGACCAGAGGTGCCCGTGAGCGGCGGCGGTGGCTCTTGATGGGGATGGGGAAAAAGGGAAGGGACGGAGCCTGCTCGTGATGCGCCGCCGGATTTGCCTTGACGTCGGGCTGCTCCACCTCCGCGCTGGTCGATCCGCCTCGACTGCTCTGCTCCAGTCCGCGTCGCCGTCGGCCTGCTCCACCTCAATGCCGCCGGCCTCCACCATGGTGCCACACGCGGAACAGAGGAGGGTGGGGGGCGCCTCCGTGTGGGACTGAGGAGAAGTGGAGGACGGGTGCGGCAGTGGGGATGCGCTGGGCTTGGGGACGACGGACGAAGCGAAGAGATAAGGCAAGGTTGTAGGCCTGCACCCTTGCTCAGTGGGAGCTGCATGGCTCGCCGGCGGTGCAGCGGGGGATGCAAGACGGAGACGAGACGAGTGCTAATGCCCATGAATACGGAGGGGAAGGGGTCTGAATTGAGGGAGGGGTGCGGCTGAAGGCCCAATACCTCTCGGTATTGGATGAGATTTCCAATTCCAATACCAAGAACATCCAAACAGGTATCGAAGACATCCAATGCCAATTTTGAATTCCAGCTTCAATATCTACATCAAAACGGGGTGTTAAGTAAAAAAGCAGGTGAACTATGAGAAAAAATAGTTATGCAATCCTTCGATGCATTTTGTCTCCGTTTATTCTTTTGGTTATATATAATCAAAAAAATAGCTTTATCACTAACTTCTATACCATTTGTATAAAATAATGGTTCAGTGATTAATTCTATTCAACATAATCCAATTATCACCGTACAAATGTTGTGGAGCAACACCAACCTACAACTGACACATCCAGGAAGGGCGGCAAAGCCGTGCCGTATTTTTTTAGTAAGATCTAAACCGGTGAATCGAGATCAGTAATAGATGGAGCCCACATGTTATCCGCACTTAATTTGAATCTCGAGCAGTGCCAAAAAAAAACATTTTCTCCACGCGTGCTCTCTCTCTCTAGTGTCTCCCTCATCCCGCACCCTCTTGACAAACCACACCAGTCATTGCCTCATTGGACGGCCGAAAATTAGGGTGCATGTTCCATTCAGGTGGTGTTTAAATTCAGAGAATAAAATTTAGGATGTTACATCGGGTATCCCATCAAATTATTATATGAAAGTGTTCGGATAGTAATAATAAAATAAATTACAAAAGTCCTCAGTAATCCGCAAGACGAATTTATTAAACCTATTTAATTTGTTATTAGTATATGTTTACTGTAGCACCATATTATCAACATCTAGCAAATTAGTTATAATCTATGTAATTAATTATTTTAGTCTATATTTAATAATATATGTATGTGTGTAAACATCTCATGGATAGGAGTAATTTTTACGCGAGGAAGCCTCAACGGCCACTGCAGCCCACCGAGCGCACACGCAAAGGCCAAAGGCACGAGCACCCATCTCATGGAAAGGTGTTTAAGGTAAATTAGAACGTGATGGCTTTAGAAGCATTTTCTTGCATGTTTGCTCGAACAGGTTTATTTTTGAAATTACCTTAACCATTTATATTGTGTTTGGCTGCCTTATATGAAGACTTTGCTATTTACTTTATGTGCATTTGGACTAATGATTTTTTGCTATGTTCAGGAGGATCTATGGTTATCTGCTTTCCCTGTTGGCACTGAGGTTTGCTCCCATCCCTACCTCCTTTAATTTGTAGTAGTGTGTATGCTAGTGATCCACATTTGGACATAGCTCTCATCTTTTCCTTAACAACTTATGACTTGCCATATCATGTGCAGTGGGAAAACATTGATAAGGTAAAGGAGTTCAACTGGAGCTTCGAAAATTTAGAGGTATGGTGATCAAAGTTAACCTTTTAATCCATTTTGCTTTTTGAGTGTTTAGTTCCCCCTTCACGATGATATGTGGTTGTTGTTGGTGAACAGAAAGCCTTAGAAGAAGGGGGAGAGCTTCATGGAAAGACAGTTTATATGTTTGGAAGCACCGAGCGTATGTGCACTCCGTTTTCCGCTAGTTTGAATGTTTGTTAATCTTGTAATATTTCACACCAGAGCTATCTGGGCTAATTATTCTCAATTTTATCTTGAAGAGCTATTTGTTTAGTAAATTCAACAATTCTATATGTGGAACACTATTTATGTGCTGGATTTGTAAAGTGGATTTTAGTATAGGCCATCTGTTTCATTTGTTTACTAGTTTTATGAGGCTGTTGATTATTGTTCCATGCAAGACTAATTGGCTCTTGTTGTCATGCAGCCCAGCTATTGGATGTTAATGGCGAATCAAAGATAGTGCTTATCCCAATTGTAGTTGCTGTAAGTTCTTGTCTACGCTCTTGGCTCGACATTACCCTGTGTATATTTACTCCACGATTTTGAGTTCCAACTTCCAAAACATGTTATTGGAAACATGCGCTATTGAAAACAACCCCTGTAGTTCCACGTCATCTTATGATAAACATGTCCCTCTTGGGATAACTCTGCTTTTATTGAAAGCAAATAAGGTTCACCATACACTTGCTGGGGATACCAGCTAGCTGCTAGCCATAGAAGCAAACCACACAACCGCTGGACATGAAAATCTATTCATCTAGGTCATGGCTATGCCAGCTAAACAATTAAGCAATTATGTCTGTACTTTTGCATCAGTCAACAATGCATACCATCTCTGGTGGGTGGGTGTTGCTTGCAATTTTTATTTAGTACTATCAACTGCACAGCATTGGAAATATGTCAGTCTTTAAGATTAAAAGTTGTCACAAACATTTTGAAAGTAAAAAAAAAGGCAAGAGACTTAATCTAGCTTGTCCATTGATATTACCAAGGTAACTATACTTTGGTAGGCAAATTTAATACCTTATATCATTTTGTTCTTTATATAATAATATTGATGCTGTCCAGATAAAGGTTTTTGGCATGTGATCTTTTCCTTTTCATTGGTGTTTTGACTCTAAAATGAAGTGACAAGTGTTTTTTATATTTGTAGTTTATGATGGCTTGATCAAACAATTTGTTTATGGGCCAAATATTTTGCTATCTATCTCTGGGTGGTGGGACTCATTTAACACTTGAAGTCAATTTTGCAGGTAGACTGTCCTTTCCCTCCTTCAGATAAAATTGGGATAAACTCTGTCCAAAGGGAAAATGAGGAAATAGTGCCAATGAAGGCTATGAAGATGGCATGGGTGCCTTATGTTCCCCTTGAGCACTGGTACTTCTGTATTGTCATGTTGAACGATATTTGCTGCTTGTTGTTTTCATTATATATATATATGTGTACCTTTTCTCCTAAGTCATTGCAACTTATTTTTCTAACTTTGGCTTTGCTTTGTCTGTAGGCTTAGCAGGATTGACAGTTTGAAAACAAAAATATTCACTCTCGGATGCACGCAGCGAAGGTTTGTAATACCAATTTATGGTTCTGGAATTTCATGCTTTAGGCTTTATATTTTTATTTCTATTGTTTATTTGTTTACACAGCATATTTGTGCTCATCCATTGTAGTGTTATATTTCCTTTCTTTTTCAAGCACTCTTGTTACCACTGGTTCAAGTTACAAAATCTCTGGTTTATACCTTTTGTAGGTCTACACTGAAGCATCTCAAAATTGAGAGAGTCAAGAAGTTTGACTACTGCATGCCTTGTAAGCTTAATTGACTTTTGTGCATAATATTCTATGATGCTGCAGCTATATCTTAGTTAAATGGCCGCAAAGCAACTCTATGTTAGTTAATTCATTGGAATGGCAGTTGAATAACATGGCCGCGAAGAAACATAGTGTCTTCTGAACTCTCTAGTATCTATTTAGTTGCCTAATTGTTGTGCTGTTTATGGCTTGAAATTAACTTTTGTAACATGAGTGCTGTACTCGTTTTGTAGTCATGTTGTCTAGTGTCCAAGCATGTTTTGTTATAAAAATCCCTAGGCAAGCGTTGAGGTGTCACATAGCGCGCAATGACCACCTAAACCTAGGCATAAATCATAAGCTAGCTAGGACAGTGGTGCTTAGGAACCGTCTAGGTGGCTGAGGTCAACACCTTCTAAAACAGCACAGGCAATCATTGGAAATAACCTAACATTCGCACTGAACCCTTATACAGCCCTACCTATGCCCTGGTATATTCACACCACTATTATCAAATCGTCTAATTGATTCTAGTTGCCATGGCACTGATCAGTCTGACTAATCACGACTAATCTTAGTGCATAACTGATCGCCATGGCACTGATCATCTTGACTAATCGCGATTAGTCGGACGACTTGGTAATATTGATTCAGACATCCTCGAACTATTCTACTAATTAATTATAAGTCAATAAGTCAGTTTAAATATTTATGGTATTATCTGGTTTTATGATTTTTTTCGTGAGTAGTATTGTCATCTATGTATGAAATTTGTCTATCATCTCTGTAGATTATATGCCACTGCAACCTCTTGAAGACGAAGATGACACAGTTATCAATTTCTTATATCCTCTAGAACCCCTGGTAAGATTCCTAATTTATGCATGAGTTTTGATTTCATATAGTTGTAGATTGTTGTCATGAATCACTGTGTTTACTTTGTGCTGCTTGCTGTAGATAGTAGACGAGTTTGACTGGGAAATGGATGATTACGAGGTTTGTGTTGAAATGTGTTTTGTTCCGCTCAATATGCTAGAGTTGCTACCCATGAAAAGTGCATCCGGGTTGATTTTTGGGTTGATTTTTGTCTTGCAATGCAGGATTTTGCAGATCAGAAAGTTCAAGAAGGCCTGCCAGAGGGTGAGAAAGAAAAATTCAAGGTACTGCATTTATTTTGTGCTTAATCTGTGGCTAAGCTAATCTTCAGGAATTGGTTACATTTGTGTCTTAAACTTACATTTTGCTGGCACATTTATTTGATAGGAGTTCCTGAAGGAGAAGGTTAGAGAAAGGAAGAGAGAGCTGAAACAGGTTCACAATCATGGGAACTATTTATTTTATTCACAAGAGATTTGTTGCATTAGTATTCAATGTTTCCACAAACTTATGTAGGCTAAAGAAGCCAGGAAGAAAGCTATTGATGACATGGATCCTAAGATGAAAGAGGCATTCGAGAATATCAAATTTTACAAATTTTATCCTGTGAAAACCCCAGACACGCCTGATGTAAACAATGTAAAGGTATGCAATGCTGTTGTTAAGCATTCCTCAGTTAAAGCATAACTGAATAGATTTAACTTTGTACTTATTGTTTTCTGCAGGCTAGGTACATCAACAGATACTATAGGAATGCCCATTATCTTATGTGAGTTTTTTTATTTTTCTTTTTTCCACGCCTTAAGTTAAGCTTTTGAAGTATTGGTAGTTATGGCAAAAATAAGTCGCGCTAAAATTACGAGTTTTCTGTTTTGAAAGTTCAGTAGTGATTCTGTTTTAGAAGGTTGTGCATGCAATGGCCTACTAATTATTCAGTGAATCTCTAGTCCCGTGCTATTAAGTACTGCTAACTGGGTGGGTATACAGCTAATCGGTGATTTGTTTGGAATTTATTTCTGTTACAACCTCTTATTTGGCCATTTTAGGAATCGGTTGGTGTTTATCACTATTCTTAAAGGTGTTGTTCCCTAGGCGATAAGGCTCTCCTACAAGCCTGGGTGTGTCCCTGATACTTTGCCAAAGCAGGGGGGACAGGAAAATGAGTGATGGTCTGACTGTCGGGGTGAGGAGGGGAGTGGTGGTGCGGTGGCGCTGTATGGCATTGAGGTAGTAAAAGCGCTGCATGAAGGTCGGGGCCTACATCATCAGCATGTTTGCTTGTTGGTTTCAGTCAGGGCTTATTAGCCATGGTATAGTATTTTCCTCTCATAACAAACCAGCACCAGTCGAGCTTATCAGCCCAGAAACCAACCAGCTAACTGACTGCATATCTACTGTAGGTGAAGGGGTGTATTTGATACGTAGCCCTCCGAGAGTATGCCCAGGACACTCACACAAGACACAAACAGACATTGGATTGTTGGTGGTGGAATACCTGCAGCTTTTCTGTTTTCTTCTGTATTTATATAGAGTTGAATGTTACATTCAAGTATGGTATAATAATCTCCTAATTAATGCATTCAATGCCTTTATGATCTACCCATTATCTATAAGCTGAAATCTAGGTAGCACTAATACCAAATAACCTAGACACTTGCTGAACCTGGACACATTCATGCACCACAATATTATTGTTAACAGTATTGTCTGGGCCAGCCCCATCTCTTCTCCTTCCCCCTTCTCTTTTTACTACTGCAGTAACAAAGCCATTCAGTCCCAAGCAAGCCATTTCACTTTTCTGCTTCTAATTTTCCTTCTCCTTTCTCTTCCTCCTCCCTCTGCTTCTATTTTGTTGTTTCTTATGATGTGTATGGTGTCACGTAGGCATTTGTTACCATTTCTTGCTTTGCCAACCTTAAGACCATTGGAATATTCATGTAGCTCTGAAATATTCTTCATGAAAACATATTAGTTCCTGCGTTAATCACAACAACAACAACAAAGTCTTTAAGTCCCAAACAAGTTGAGGTAGGCTAGAGTTGAAACCTAGCAGAACCAATCAAGGTTCAGGCACGTGAATAACTGTTTTCCAAGCACTCCTATCTAAAGCTAAGTCTTTGGGTATATTCTATCCTTTCAAGTCTCATTTTATTGCCTCTACCTAAGTCAACTTTGGTCTTCCTCTGTCTCTCTTCACGTTACTATCCTGGCTTAGGATTCCACTACGCACCGGTGCCTCTAGAGGTCTCCAATGGACATGTCCAAACCGTCTCAACCGGTGTTGGATAAGCTTTTCTTCAATTGGTGCTACCCCTAATCTATCACGTATATCATCGTTCCGAACTCGATCCCTTCTTGTATGACCGCAAATTCAACGCAACATACGTATTTTTGTGACACTTATCTGTTGAACATGTCGTCTTTTCGTAGTCCAATATTCTGCACCATACGACATAGCAGGTCTAATTGTTGTCCTATAAATTTTGCCTTTTAGCTTCTGTGGTACCCTTTTGTCACATAGGACACTAGATGCTTGGCGTCACTTCATCCACCCTGCTTTGATTCTATGGCTAACATCTTCATCAATATCCCCGTCTCTCTGTAGCATTGATCCTAAATATCGAAAGGTATCCTTCCTAGGCACTACTTGACCTTCCAAACTAATATCTTCCTCCTCCCGAGTAGTAGTGCCGAAGTCACATCTCATATACTCAGCTTTAGTTCTACTGGGTCTAAAACCTTTAGACTCTAAAGTCTTCCACTATAACTCTAGTTTCTGATTCACTCCTGTTCATGCATTAATGTGATTTGCAAACTTATCTGCTGTTTAAATTGCAAACCGTATTCTTGTATGCTATCCTATCTGCTGACATTTATAGATACACTCGAGGTGAGTCATGCATTGGGCTGGCCTCCATGTGCATTTTGATCCTTTTCAAGTATCATATGTAATTCTTAAATGTTGAACCTATGCTATGATTTTTTATTTCAAAAGTATAGTGATCTACTAACAGTTTGATTTCATGTGATGCATCTTTCTAATGTTCTTGATAGTGATTTTCTCAATGAAATGATTGGTTGCATGATGTTTTTGGTCATATCCAGGTAGCTGCTAATGGAGATCGACAGCCTCAGAGAAGGATTTGATTGAGTTGCTGAGAAACGTGCATTATCTTCTGCTAAAGCTCTAGAAGCTATCAAATAGTGATTGAAGTTGAGCAGGCTATTGTGAAGCTGTAGATGATGAATACAGATTCTGCTGGGAATGTTGACCACCCATCCATCCTTGCAGAACTGAAAGCTAAGCTAAACGAAATGGCACCAAATTTTTTGTTTTTCAGCCCTTTTTTTGAAAAAAATTTCACAAATATGCCCCTGGAGGTATGCTTTCAAAATCTAGACCCTTAACTCGGTGCCATCGTTGGTGGCGCTGAGCTTACACGTCTCGGCGCCATAGATTTGGCGCCTAGGTCTTGGGCTCGGCGCAGACGTGGCGGTGACTTGGTAGGCACCTTAGCGTTGTAGAGCTTGGCGCCGTGGTTATTGGCGCTAAGCCCTGTTTTACATATGGGCCCTTCCTTTCTCTCTTCCTCTCTCTCTACTGCTCCTGAGCCAGGGCATCGCCAGCGCTGTCGCACCCCCGCGCCCGCGTTGGCCACCGCGTTCACGTCGGCCCCCGCCGTGTCGGTCGCCCACGGCCCTAGCCCGCTCGCGTCGCCTCGCCACGCGAAGCGTCGGCCGTCCCGGCCCACGCAGCCTTGTCCGTCCTGGCTCGCCGCGTCCGCCGCACGCATAGGCGCTCCCTCCGGTGACTCTGGCTGTGATACGGCCCTTGCTCCCAGCGTGTCGCGACCTCGCCATCGATCCCGTCCTCCACGTCCACGTCCTACTCTGGTCCCGGCGTCCACGTCCGCGTCGCATCGTTGCATTGACTTAGACAGGTAAAATTTTTGAATATGCAATGTAGGTACTTAGTTAGCTTGAATTGTAGTGCTACTATGATTATTTGGTACTTTCTAGTAAATTTGATGATATAGGTAGTTGATTTAGTTAGTGAGATAGATATAGTTAGATAGCTAGTGACATAGGTACATAGATATAGTTATAAGATAGCTAGTTGATTTAGTTAGTGAGATAAATATAGTTAGATAGCTAGTGACATAGTTATTTAGGGTATAGTTGGTTAGTATCTATTAGAGAGGTACTATATAGCAGCAACTTTGGACTAAACGAAATGTATTTCAGTTTTTGTTTGAACTACCAGATGGACAACCTGACCCTTACACTCCAGGCACCGATGCTCTTGGTCACAAGGGTAAGGGTAAGACTAGGAAGGGTTTGTGGTAGATGTTATTATGTAGTATTATGGACTTTCATTATGAACTATTGTGGACTGTATGGACTATTATTATCGAATATGAACTACTATGGACTATAATTATGGACTATGTGGACTATTAATATGCTCATGTATATGGTTTCAGATGAATGTGGCATATATTTGTATGTTTGTACATGTTGTATTGAGCTTAAATATTCATCTCATATTGTGTATGGATGGCATAAAAAATAGAGGAAATTATGGCAAAATTTTTTTGCCTAAAGTACGTATTAATCAGCGACATCAGTTTTTTGGTTCAAAATAGTGATTGATATCTAAAATCGAATAGGCTTTTCAGTCATGGAATCTAGGAGAAATAACCTTTACAGTGATTTGTCATGTCACCTCTCAGTGGTATCAGTTCCCCTCCGAGAGCGAGAGTGATTTCACTCAAGAGTGCCCTCTTAGAGGATACGATAACAGGAAGAAAGATTGGTCAAAATGCATGCATGATGAGGACTGCTTAGTGTAGATGTTCACCGAGGGGGTCGACAGAGGTCGTCGCTTCTTCAAATGCCCGCGAGCATGGGTAATTGCTATTACATTTCGTTTGTTAAATATGTTTCTCAAATACTCTTATAACTCACAGAACATACTTATCGTAGTCTTCTAAGTCTGAAGAAAACTATGGGTTCACTAAGTGGGTCGATCCTAGACCAATTTATCCACATCAGCAGTACATCTACTACCTGCAGGACCAAATCTTCGATCTACAAAGGGAAGTTAGCAGTGGCTATAAGGACGACGAAGATGATGACAACAACAATGGTGCAAGTTCACATGAGGCACTCTGCAATGATCCATATTGCACCTGCTCTAATCACAAGAGCAAGGGGCCCTCGCCGTCATCCCCTGGGGCTACCATATGGGATTCATGAAACTTGTCAATATCCTTTTACATATGGTAAATATGCTTGGGCAAGCTACATGGATTCAATTAAATTTTAATTCATATCTTTATGTAAGGGTTGTTATCAATTACCAAAAAGGGAGAGATTGAAAGCTTTAGTTTGGTTTTGGTAAATTGATGAAACCCTAAGTGCTAATCTAGTTTATCAAAGTGATTATGAGATAGGTAGCACTACTCTAAGTGTTTAAGCAAATAAAGGTCATGACATGATGATGATGGTGATGGCATGGTGATGATCAAATGCTTGGACTTGAAAAAGAAGAAAGAAAAAACAAAAAGCCCAAGGCAAAGGTGAAACTTGATAGGAGATTTTTTGTTTTGGTGATCGAGACACTTAGTGAGTGTGATCACATTTAGAATCGATAGTCGTACTATTAAGAGGAGTGAAACTCGTATCGAAATACGGTTATCAAAGTGCCACTAGATGCTCTAACTCATTGCATATGCATTTAGGATCTAGTTGAGTGTTAAGTGCTAACACCCTTGGAAATATTTGTAAAAATATGCTAACACATGTGCACAAGGTAATACACTTGGTGGTTAGCATATTTAAGCAAGGGTGGAGAAGTTAGTGAATCGAAGGAGATGTTTTTCACTGTCAAACAGTGAACGGACGCTGGTGGTCACGTGGTGACCGGACTCTGGGGAGCAACGTCCGGTCAATTATAAAAGAAGGTGGTACTTTCGGCCTGAGACCGGACGCAAGCGACCGGACTCTGGCTGAACATTGTTCAGCGTCTGGTCCTACAGATGTGGCGATGCATAGTGAAGACCGTGAGTGATCAGATGATGGGCGAGTCTGGTCGGGCATGACCGGACGTGTCCGATCGTGACTGGAACCTTACTAGAAGTGACCGGACGCTAGACAACTGTGCGTCCGGTCCTACACTATAGTGCTTTCGGTCATAACTTAAATGTACTGATGACCGTTGAGATCGACGATCAGCATTTGAAGTAGGGGCCATGTGGCGTGCATCGCGCGATCGGACGTTGGGGTCTTGCATTCGGTCAATACGACTGGCGCATCCGGTCGCCCCGATTTTTCAGGGAACAAAGAGCCAATGGCTCTATTCGTGGGGGCTCTCTATTTAAGCCCCATGGTCGACTCAAGCTCACCCTCTTGGCCATTTGTATTGATATAGCAACCTTGTGAGCTTAGTCAAAGCCCTCACACACATCTCCATCATTGATTCATCATCTTTATGAAATTGGGAGAGAATCCAAGTGCATTGCTTGAGTGATTGCATCTAGAGGCACTTGGTGTTTGTGTTTCGCTGCCGGATTCGCTTGTTGCTCTTGGTGGTTGCCACCACCTAGATGGCTTGGTGCAGCAGGGGAGGATTGACATGAGTTGGTGATTGTTCGTGACAATCTCTTGGTGATTGTGAGGAGACTTGTGCCTTTTCCGGTGGAGCGCCAAAAGGTAAACCTAGTAGATTGCTTGTGTCACTGAGTTACCTTATTTGTGGGTAGGTTTTTGCGGTATCCAATTGTGTGAACAAGGTTTATGCAACACCTCTTAGCCACCGAACCACCAAGTGTTGGTCGACACAACGGGGACGTAGCGTGTTGACAAGCACGTGAACCTCGGGAAAAAAATTGGTTGTCTCTTGCCCTTTGGTATTCTCCCGGTGATTGAGTTAGTATTCATCTTATGATTGGTTCACTCCTCTACACGGCGGTATAATCATCTTACATACTCATTTACATACCCACAAACTAGTTGTAGCAAGCTTTTTAGTGTAGCTAGAATTGAGAGCTTGTTTGTAGTTTAAGTTTATCTAGTGGAGCTCTTTAGTGTAACAAGTGTGAGAGCTCTTAGTGAGTAGTGACTTAGTAAATTGTGTGTCTAGTGATCGTAGTAACTAGAATTGTTGGATAGGTGGCTTGCAATCCTTGTAGAGCTAGAGCAAGTTTGTTTTTCGCTATTTGTCATACTAATCAAATTGCTCTAGTTGATTTGTAGATTTTTAAATAGGCTATTCACCACCCCTCTAGCCATACTAGGACCTTTCACTCCCGCCACCACCAACAACAATGGAAGACTACTGTGGAGAAGGTGCAACATAATTTGCTATGTGGCC
Source organism: Miscanthus floridulus (assembly GCF_019320115.1). NCBI lineage: Eukaryota > Viridiplantae > Streptophyta > Magnoliopsida > Poales > Poaceae > Miscanthus > Miscanthus floridulus. The sequence goes on along the minus strand of NC_089581.1, from coordinate 59,745,343 downwards.
ACACTACTAGAACGACCCTATCTTATTCACATGGCACATCCATACGTTTGTTGTTTGGTGTAATTATCTAAGGCATGTTAGGTTTAGTCGAAGGAACTATGTATCCTTGTTGGTACATGTTCTTACATGCCATTTCTTGTGCTTGTTGTTCGCTTCAATTACCTAAGGCATGTTAGATTTAGTTCATGACCTCTGTACCCTAGTTTAGTACATGTTCTCACATGCTATTTCATATGTTTTGTGTGTTGAATTATATAATACCCTACTTCGTTAGGTTTTATTTACAGCACGTGATCACATTTCACTACGTCCACAATATTAAACTGAATATTATGACCACAAATAATGAAAACAACTACATAATAAAAAGTCCAATACTATGACATATTAAACAACACAATAATACTAGAAGTACGTGCTGACAAACTAAATAACGCAGTACATGACCTAAGCATGCCCATACTTAAAGTGCATTACATGACAACACAATGAAAAGTACATAGAACTAGTAAGTAATGGAGACTACTGAGTGCAACGAGGCCACTTTTCCTTCCTCAGGGCATCGGGATTCTCTTCCATCGCTGTTTTCACTCGACGTGCACGCTCAAGCTTCTTCTCCCTCTCCTCCCTATACCCAGCAACACGCCTCCTTTCCTCATCTTCCTTGTGCTCCTTTTTTGCAGCCTCCTCTTCGCGTCTCTTCTCCATCATCTCCTTGTCCTCAGCCTCCCACCTCAATAGTTCTGCGTCCATTCCTTGTCTTCAGGCTTGATCTCAGTGTCGATCCATTGCTCAAAATCACAGAGCGGTGGAGGGGTCTGAAAAAAATGCAATTGTTACAAAACAAAAAAAATCATGCAAGATGTCATATGACACAAACATCAATTTCTCACCATCTTGTTAATGTGGCGCTGATGAAGTGTAGGCTCAAATGCAAAATTGGAACACATCCAATGCCTCTGCCTATACGTGTCCTCTTCATCGGACTTGGCTACCTTGCAAGGATCACCGCAAAAGCACATGGGCACTGGAACACCACTAGACAGAGGCAATGGGTCGAAGGAATTTTCGGTCATCCGGCCATAACTACAATTTAGCCATTTTCGTTCTAAGAACCAAAAGCAATTCACCAATATCATAACAACGTGCGCTGAGTTTACCTTAGTTTGGTAGCTTTTTCACGCCTTAACATCCTACGGTTGTATAATATAAATATTAAAATTGCATGAAACCCTAAGTAATGATGATTCTTAAGTTAAAAAATCTGACTAGTATATACCGAATTGATTTGAAAAAAAAACTAGGAGAGAGCGAGGATACCTTGCTCTCGAAGATCTACGGATCAAATCAAAGTTTCCAAGGTCCAATATGCCGATTCGTGAGGTAGGGCGAAGTGGGGAGAGAAAAAAACCCGAGAGGGAGGAGAAAGAAGAGGAAGAAGGCTCGAGTAGGAAGGTTGGGCGTCGGGTTAAAACACCACCTCGGCGTCGCCGTTTTCGGCGCCAAGCTTGGCGCCAATAACCATGGCGCCAAGATCTATGGCGCCAAGGTGCCTGCCAAGTCACCGCCACGTTTGCGCCGAGTCTGAGACCTAGACGCTAAAATCTATGACACCGAGATGTGTAAGCTCGGCGCCACTAATGATGGCACCGAGCTAAGGGTCCAGATTTTGAAAGCATACGTCTAGAAGCATATTTGTGAAAAAAAATTCATAAAAAAGGGCGAAAAAACAAAAAATTCGGGAAATGGCACCACAAAACCAACTTGAAGGCAGCCAAAAGGAGCTCAATGCTTCCCTAAGCAAATATCTCATGCTCCTTGAGAAGTCTTTCAATCCAGATATATCTAAGGCATACAGAAATGTGGATTTTGAGGTTCATACAGTAAACAATCTCATAGCGAATCATTTCTACCGCCAAGGCCTCTTTGTTCTTGGTGACATGTTCGTGCATGAGTGTGGGGAATTAGGTGGAGCTTCCTTGAAGCTGCCATTTCAGGCTTGAAGCCATGAAAGCAAGAAGCCTCGAGCCTGTCCTCAGTTGGGCTGCCAAAAACCATGAGCAGTTGTTGCAGAATGGGTCTATGCTGTAGTTCAAGCTTTAGCAGCTTCAGTTTGTTGAAATACTGTACAAAGGAAGAAGGGGTGAGGCCAAAGATGAGGCTCTTTTATATGCTAGGACTAACTCACTTGGTCCCCTTTGCAGCCGTGCACAAGGAAGAATTCACAAGCTAATGGCTTGCCTTCTATGGGTTGGCCGGCTGGATCAATCCCATGTTCTGAGTTAGGCTGTGTTTAGTTCGTGAAATTTAGAAATTTGATTACTGTAGCACTTTCGTTTTTATTTGACAATTAGTGTTCAATCATGGACTAATTAGACTCAAAACGTTCGTCTCGCGATTTTCGACCAAACTGTGCAATTAATTTTTTTTTCGTCTACATTTAATGCTCCATGCACGTATCGCAAGATTCGATGTGATGGCTTCTGTAACATTTTTTGAAAAACTTTTTGGGAACTAAACACAGCCTTAATGTCATCCATGCATTGGGAGAAGCTAGCTGAGGAGCTCACCCATCAATTCTGTAGCCTTCTGGGCTAGTCTAGGGAGAGCCCACTGAGTGTTGCAGTATCACCTGGTTTTCAAGTTCTACCAACTCTGCTGAAGCTGACGCAAGTCAGGGCTGCGAAGAAGCAGGAGTGGCAAATTATGAAGCAGCTCCCTGTCCCCTAGACATCAGGCCAGAATTCCAGTATCACTGTCTTTGTGTACCCGGCGCTCGGGGAGCAGTCCAGTGACGACAACCCCCCAATATCCCGTTTGACTTGCTGAATCTTGGCTGAAATTAGCTGAAAAATACTATTTTTATTGAAATATTGCGAGAGAAAAACATTGTTCCGACTGAAAAAGAAAATCAAATAAGTCAGATATGAGGTAAGCCGAACGGGGCCAATTGGATGCCTCGTGGACATTATGTCTCCAAGCAGTCCATCATGAAGCTGTCGAAAGCAGCTCGAGGCCCTTCAACTGCCCCTCGGGGGCTGTGGCGTCGCATTGCAAGCAGCTGCGTTTCTAGAAGTGCTAATCTTTTCTGGCTGCGCAAAACTGCAAACCTGTTGGTGCATGCTTCCCCTCCTGTTCCCTGTTGCACCAGTCTAATAACTTATGTGTCTCTAATATAAACATCTACGTCCGGATAAACATGTAGTTTCGTCTGTATTACTAATATGTACAGTTGCATCTTTTAGTGCGTTGGAAGATACAACTGTGATCGGAAGGTTCCGGGGTCGAGTCGTGGTCTCCTCGCATTGCACAGACGAAGGTAAGACTTGCTATTGACACCCTTTCTCAGACCCCATATAGAGCGGAAGCTCTCTATACTGGGTACGCATCTTTGAGCGTGTTGCTCGTGTCTCTTCTGGATTCAAGGAATTTGAAAGTGTTGCTGGACGATTGGACTGTTTGGGGTATCTCATCTCATGGTGTGACAACCATGCAGGTTGTTGATTCGGCATGTTTTGCTGATTGAGTGCCTGTTTAGTTCCTAAAATTTTGCAAAATTTTTTAAGATTCTCCGTCACATCGAATCTTTGGACGCATGTATGAAGCATTAAATATAAATAAAAAATAAAACTATTTACACAGTTTAGACGAAATTCACGAGACGAATCTTTTAAGCCTAATTAAACTATGATCGGACACTAATCGCCAAATAACAACGAAAATGCTACAGTACCATTTCCTAAAAAATTTCGCCAACTAAACAAGGCTGAATGAAACTGTATTCTTTATTTGGTGGTTTGCACACATTACTACACCAGTAGGATCATCTCATCAGTTAGATGTGCTATGAATAAACAAATTCAGTAATACTTGTGCAAGGAATCAACAAAGCCTATTAACATCTGCTGCTGTTGCTGTTTGTAACACTACAGATGTGGCTTGGTTGCCAGTTATTATTGAAAAAAACGCAGATGAAATAAACCAGCACGGGGTGATTTTGAAATCATTTTGCTAGCCGAGAGGTCGAAACTAAATGTTAGGCCAACATTTTGCTATAGTGGAAAGTGCACTCTTTTTTTTTTGTGCCTCACCTTCTTCTCTTTGCCTTGTCATAAAAACGCTGACATGACACTATCTTTTTTGAGCGTGATAATTTTTTCTGAGCGTGGACACGACACTATCTAATGAGAAATAATCTCTCCTCATTAAATGCGGATAACATGACAGAAAATGAAATTGTATGTTTAGTTATTATGGCGAAATTTGAACTTGGCCCCTCATGTCCCGGATAAAAGTCATGTTCGTTTGAACTTGTTTGGTTAATAAGTTATGGCTAAAAATATTATTGGCTGATTTAGTATGAAAGAAAAATACTGTTTGTTAACTGAAAAAAGTATAACTTATAAGCGAAATAAATTCAAACGCGAAACACTCGCAGGCTCCGAGCTTGGAAGTTGAAAGAAGCGTTCCGCAGTTCCGCTCACACAACTGTGTTGTTTCCTGTTCTCTGCTTCTTTCAACCTTCAGGTGTCTTTCTTAGGATTCCAAGTAGGGAGGTGACTGGTGAGTGGCGGAAGTAGCACTGGTGCGTCGGTGCTGCCACCGTGCCACGGCACGAAACGGGAGGAGAGGCACGAGCTTTGAGACACGACCACGGCGCCAGAGCACTGCATACGAGCGGCGCACGGGAGGAAGAACCTCCGTTCTAAAGAGTCATTGCCAACACCCCACACAGTGTGCCGACCTTGCCATGGGCAAGTACTCCGGCGTGCCACCCCCAGTTGGTACCAAAAGGCCAAGGCGACGGAGGCTCACCTCAAAACGCGACGATGCGGCAGTACTAGAATAAAATGAATTTAAGAGAGAAACTGGACAATTTAGGAACCATCTCCGTAAATTATCAGTGGCCTTCGGGTAAAAGCCCACCTCTCTTAACCATTTTCAAAGACAAGTATTCTAAGGCTCTGCCTCCGGAAATAGATCAACAAAGATGGATATTTTAAGAGGCTCAACTCTAAAAATACTTGTACAAAAAAAAATCCATAACTTTCTTATATAAAGTTGGATTAAGACCATTAACCAAGGCGGTCATCCTATCATTGATATGTTTGTTGTCCGCCTCTGAAAATCTTTTGCTCTAGTAGCGTGGTATTTTATTTTATTTTTATTTGGAAAAAATGCATTTGTTATGGATCTCCCGTCTTCTGTCGCTTGCTATTTGACTGGATTCTGGAGTCGCTTGGGAGATAAGGGGTGTCTTTGGTTCACTTCCTCGTTAAGCCTGGCTAGCAAAACTAAGACAGACTAGTTTTATCCAACTTTAGCCAGTGCAAGCAGCATATGTTTGGTTGCCTGTAGTACCTAAGCCTGACTAAGAATCAGTGTATTTAGTTGCCTGGTTTAGTTTGCATAGCATCACCTCTTCTACCAATCGATAAGTTTAGCTCTCTGAGTACTTAGGTCGAAGGCCCCTCGGCGAGCAAGGCAGCAGGCGGCGATTCGTCCTCCTCCACCGGTCAGCACGAGACCTCCTCCACACGAGCCGGCAGCCGCGCGACACCACCTCCGCCAGCGAACGAGCACGGCGACACCACCTGGGCTACTATGCACCTGAGCTGCGAGTTGTACTATGCAGAGCGCGGTGACAGGGGCGCTAGGTAGGTCGCGTCGCCCCACTGCGTGCCCGACGACGGCGTCGCAGACGAGTCAGCTGTCACGAACGCCGACGCCGCAGCCTCCCTCTGCCGCTGTGTGGCCTGCACGGACACCCGGTCGAACTGGTGCAAGCTTCTCGACGAGCGCCGCGGAGAGGAACGACGGGGAGGCGGTGGCGGACGGGTCGGCATCGATGGGAAGTTGGTGCGCACACGTTGTGGCAGAACCGCCTGAAATAACACACTTATGGAGATGCTTGTCTTCCACCAGACACTAAGCACCCCGAAAGCAAGCTACAGCGGACGGTATCCGTCGGGCACACCCTAAGGAAGAGCCCGAAAGATCCATATTTTTCCCCAAGGATCCAATAATAAGAATGAGTTACAATACTTAATACATTTCACACATCCAGAGTTCTTAGAAATTTATTATTACATTGCCAAATATCAGAGTGCGGAATATTAAATAGTGCAGTGTAAATAAACATCTATCGACAAGAAACAAGGATCCGTCTATGTCCACCAGAAGAATTCTTCACACAATGGTACTCCTCAAGCATTACCTGCAACAGGGGTAAATAAACCCTGAGTACACAATGTACTCGCAAGACTTATCCGACTGGTGAGAATAGTTTCCCGACTCCAAGGGATATGCAAAGCTTTATGGTTTGCTGGGTTTCTTTTTGTAGAAAGCAATACTAATAGTGAGTCCTTATTTATGTTATTATTAGTAACCATGATTAATTTATTATCTAGCCATTCTATGTAAGCACATGTTCTACTTTTAAGCAAGAGTTGAGCAATCAGTTCCATTTCATCACCTTCCATCTTTCAGTTCTTACTATGATGCTAGACCCAAAACAAGCCGTACTGGATTGCCCAGCGATTCACGAATCAATGCCCCCAGTTGGGTACCCCGAAAACACACGCCCCGCTTGTACCCCAGGCACAAGCAGGACCAACCCATCACCCTCCTATCATGAGGTCCAGGTCCCCGTCTAAACTTGGACTCCAAGCCCCCACTCCTAAGTCCTGGACTTAGTGTGGTGCAAGGACCTCTACCATCACCGCCTCCAATCAGTTGGTCCGGAAAGAGCCGAAACCCACGATAAGAGAGCAACAAGTCTTCCCTGCGTCCATACCCAAGTATGTGCTTAGGATAATAAATCTGTGACTTGCCTCGAGACTTATGCAACGACCGGTCCTTAACCGACACAGATAGGGAAAAAGTGTAAACAAGCTCTACCCTGTTGGCCACAGGACACAACCTCTTACACCCACCAGTACCCAAACCATATTCCTACTCGATCACCATTTTTCCTTTCCACCACTTTATCATGAGTGATCATAATTATCACCTATCGTGAGTAACGGCAGGTTACTCACGCTACCGATACCCTGAGCATAGCAGCTACTCGACCTATACTAGAAGGACACATAGGTAGATATATTTATGCATGTAGTTTTCATAAAATGCCTGTAACGTAAATACACATCATATATATTTAGTAATCATTCAAAAATATGGGTTATGCACCGGGGCTTGCCTTGGGCAGGCGGTGGGTCAACAAAGTCAGCACCGAACGGCTCTAGGGCTCCCTCCTGTATGAGAATCTCCTCCTCGTACTTCTCAATGACCTCCTTATAGTCATGTTCGTCCACAGACACGAACTCTACCAACTCGTGATCTACATGCATGAAATGATGATGCAACACATAGTAATACGGCAACAGCAACTCTTAAAATAAAATACATCTATCAAGCTAATAAGCTAGTTCTACCGACTAAGGTGCTAAGTTACCTACTGTTATCACTAACAAGTATGAAGCATGTCATATATTATCTTAGCAACTAAATGTATTCTTACTCTTACCGATTTACTCTATATATGATAAAACAAGGGTACTAGCTACTCTATTTAACAACCTACTCTAGGGCTACAAAAATTACAGTGAGTACATAATAATCTAATGATTCTACTGTAAAAATTTTATAGCTAAAACTATCATCAATTTGCCACAAAAATTCCTACAAATATTAAGCTAAATACTACTAAGCTCTCTAAATTGAATTTATGAACCTATCATGATCATAGCTAACTGTAAACTAACTACACCAATAGATAGATAGCATTTTTATGAACCTAACAAATTTTGTTTCACTATTTTTGGACATCTATAAGATTTACTACAAATTATCAAAGTTTAGCTCAAAACCAAATTGAATAAACATTTATTACCTTACTGGAAAATGAAAAACCTAATTCGACCGCGCGGCCCAAAACGCGAGTGGCCTGGCCCAGTTCAACGCAATGCGCACGCACACGCGACACACGGCGTGGCCCATGCGGGGTCGCGACCCAGCCGGGCGACGACGGCCCGCGACGGGGAGGCCCGCGCGCACCGGTCATCTTGCGAAAATGCCCTCGGACTACCCAGTAATAGCATGAGCACTAAGCGCACTATTCTAATAGTCAGCTAACTTACAATCCCACCCCTCCCCCTTTTCTTCTTTACCATGGCCATACCCTCGCCCTCCCGCGCACGTACCGGCGCGGCGGCACTGGCACCAGGCGGTTACGCCAACCACACCAGTCCCTCCCTGCTCTATCTATGGAGCCGATACCTTACCAGGCTTGAACACAAAGCACTGGGTGAAGGAAGCATGAGCTGGGACACCGTAGTAAGGCCGGTCCATGGCGGTGGAGCTCCTGCACTAAAATGATGACGTTTCGATGAGCTACAACAACGTCGGAGAACTTGGGGTAGCGAGTGAGCTCAAGGAACTCACCATGAACACAGACGACGCAGTGGTTCGGCCAGAGACAGCCTAAGCCGAGTTGGCCGCATACGCGTGGACGGTGCAGCGGTGCACGGCGGTGGCAAGGCTACGTCAGGGACGACTAGGAGGTGGTAGCGATTAAGCAAAGGTGCGCATGGTGATTAACAGGTGGAGGCGAAGCAGGCAGTGCAACGAATTGGACACGAGCAGCACTGGAGTGGGGCTTTGCCTTCGACGCATGCCACGACGGTCTTAATGACCCGGCGGGAGGAAAACTCCAAATTAGAGCGTGGCACAGCAATGCTCACTATGAGCTGGGCTCGGGTGGTTGGCTGACTATGCCGCGAAGCTATGGACAGAGTTAATTGGGCCAAGGCGGCTCCACCATGTTGAATTGCAAGCGCGGACCGATGACCAAGGCGACAGAGGAACAGGGGACGGTCGGCATGGCGTGGCGTGGCATTGCCGTGGCGGGACGCGGCTATCAATCGGTGCACAAACGCGTACGGCTACATGGCGATGGGGTGACTTCGCGCAAGCGGCCGTGGCTAGCAGCACCGCAGTGACGCGACGTGCGGGGTCAGCGACATGGCGAAGCAGTGGCAGTGGCCGAGCCAAAGCAGCAGGGCCGCGATGCCGGCGTTGGTGGCCAAGCCGCCAGGTCGCCGGTCGCGGCGTACGCATGCGTGCATGAGCGTGGAAGTGGTGGTGCGGGTGTGCACGCCAGGGCACCACAACGGTGGGGTAGGTGCACGCCTAGGCAAGGCAGAGCCACGGCGCCAAGCCAAACCGACACAGGGACCGTGTCCAGATGCTGACACCAGCCAGAACGTGCCATGCACGATTTTTAAAGCTGCTCAAAAATCTAACTCAATAATCCAATTGCTAAACCAACTATTTAGCGCTCGAGATGGTATGTCAAGCTACTAAAATAAACCCTAAGACCATGCCACTGCTTAACCCGATTCTCCAATAAAAATTCCCAAACGTAGCCTCATCACACCGTTTTCTAACTTAAGAAATTTGATTACGTCTCGCTCGGATTTGCGTCAACTTCGATTTCCAAGCTACCAACCATGCTAGCTAGGGAATTCCTTTCTCGATCACAAGTATTTCACCGCCACCTACGAAGTTCATACTACAAACTTTATTAAAGTACCGGGTATGCGTTCTATAGCATTTTCGTTCAATAAAAATTCATTTAGAACTCTAAGCGATATAACGCGACATGAAACATAACATTCGTTTCGCGTTTCCGATGAACGTTTCAAGTGACAGGAATTTATTTACATTCTATAATTCATACATTATCGCATAAACATGATGCACATGCATTGTTTTTGCAAAAGATTGTATAGTGTAGCACCGAGGGTGTTACACGCGTGGTGTCGTCGGCCGGTGGGGTGGAGTGGAGGAGCAGCAGCAGGGCTCGTTCGGCCGGATCTAGAGGAGGAGAATTTTTTTTTATTTTTAACACTTTTTGTAAACTAATTTTAAATCTAACCTTGTTTTTTTTTTCAAAACTAACACTTTTGGCTGCGCTTATTGTCATGGCGCGATAAAATACCTATGCCGCGCCATGCATAGTGGAGCGGCAGGAGGCTAACATGGCGACGACCGGGGCTACTGACCGGTGACATGGCAGGGTCTGCCACGCCACCGATCTTGGCGCGGCAGTGACACGTCACGGCGCATGGCACGGCAGTACCTGGACGGTTTAGATCCTATTTGATTCAGAACTTTCCGCGTCGATCTTTTTTTATTACGTCTTGTTTTTACTCCTATATTAGTAGTTACTCTACGTATTGCTTGACGTAAAACCAATAGTGGATTTGTTTCTGTCTTTTGTTGAATCTTTTTCACGGCTTGATAGAGAATTTGATAAGCCAATGATCTTTTTCGTCTTTCATAATACGGTTAACCACCATGTAGACCTGTGAAGCCACCATAGGTACTCGTCGAAGGTGTGCTAGTCATGTGGAGGACCCGCATGGATCGGCTGTCGTTCCATGTTCTGCCACAAGTGGATGTGCGCGTTGTGTGTCACACGCCAATCCTTGGTCACAAAGGATTGGCGTGTGACACACAACGCGCACACCCTCGCCCTCCCGCGCACGTACCAGCGCGGCGGCACTGGCACTAGGCGGTTACGCCAACCACACCAGTCCCTCCCTGCTCTATCTATGGAGCCGATACCTTACTAGGCTTGAACACAAAGCACTGGGTGAAGGAAGCATGAGCTGGGACACCGTAGTAAGGCCAGTCCATGGCGGTGGAGCTCCTGCACTGAAATGATGACGTTCCGGTGAGCTACAACAACGTCGGAGAACTTGGGGTAGCGAGTGAGCTCAAGGAACTCACCATGAACACAGACGACGCAGTGGTTCGGCCAGAGACAGCCTAAGCCGAGTTGGCCGCATACGCTTGGACGGTGCAGCGGTGCACGGCGGTGGCAAGGCTACGTCAGGGACGACTAGGAGGTGGTAGCGATTAAGCAAAGGTGCGTAGGGTGATTAACAGGTGGAGGCGAAGCAGGCAGTGCAACGAATTGGACACGAGCAGCACTGGAGTGGGGCTTTGCCTTCGACGCGTGCCACGACGGTCTTAACGACCCGGCGGGAGGAAAACTCCAAATTAGAGCGTGGCACAGCAATGCTCACTATGAGCTGGGCTCGGGTGGTTGGCTGACTATGCCGCGAAGCTATGGACAGAGTTAATTGGGCCAAGGCGGCTCCACCATGTTGAATTGCAAGCGCGGACCGATGACCAAGGCGACAGAGGAACAGGGGACGGTCGGCATGGCGTGGCGTGGCATTGCCGTGGCGGGACGCGGCTATCAATCGGTGCACAAACGCGTACGGCTACATGGCGATGGGGTGACTTCGCGCAAGCGGCCGTGGCTAGCAGCACCGCAGTGACGCGACGTGCGGGGTCAGCGACATGGCGAAGCAGTGGCAGTGGCCGAGCCAAAGCAGCAGGGCCGCGACGCCGGCGTTGGTGGCCGAGCCGCTAGGTCGCCGGTCGCGGCGTACGCATGCGTGCATGAGCGTGGAAGTGGTGGTGCGGGTGTGCACGCCAGGGCACGACAACGGTGGGGTAGGTGCACGCCTAGGCAAGGCAGAGCCACGACGCCAAGCCAAACCGACACAGGGACCGCGTCCAGACGCTGACACCGGCCAGAACGTGCCATGCACGATTTTTAAAGCTGCTCAAAAATCTAACTCAATAATCCAATTGCTAAACCAACTATTTAGCGCTCGAGATGGTATGTCAAGCTACTAAAATAAACCCTAAGACCATGCCACTGCTTAACCCGATTCTCCAATAAAAATTCCCAAATGTAGCCTCATCACACCGTTTTCTAACTTAAGAAATTTGATTACGTCTCGCTCGGATTTGCGTCAACTTCGATTTCCAAGCTACCAACCATGCTAGCTAGGGAATTCCTTTCTCGATCACAAGTATTTCACCGCCACCTACGAAGTTCATACTACAAACTTTATTAAAGTACCGGGTATGCGTTCTATAGCATTTTCGTTCAATAAAAATTCATTTAGAACTCTAAGCGATATAACGCGACATGAAACATAACATTCGTTTCGCGTTTCCGATGAACGTTTCAAGTGACAGGAATTTATTTACATTCTATAATTCATACATTATCACATAAACATGATGCACATGCATTATTTTTGCAAAAGATTGTACAGTGTAGCACCGAGGGTGTTACACGCGTGGTGTCGTCGGCCGGTGGGGTGGAGTGGAGGAGCAGCAGCAGGGCTCGTTCGGCCGGGTCTAGAGGAGGAGAAATTTTTTTATTTTTAACACTTTTTGTAAACTAATTTTAAATCTAACCTTGTTTTTTTTTTCAAAACTAACACTTTTGGCTGCGCCTATTGTCATGGCGCGATAAAATACCTATGCCGCGCCATGCATAGTGGAGCGGCAGGAGGCTAACATGGCGACGACCGGGGCTACTGACCGGTGACATGGCAGGGTCTGCCACGCCACCGATCTTGGCGCGGCAGTGACACGTCACGGCGCATGGCACGGCAGTACCTGGACGGTTTAGATCCTATTTGATTCAGAACTTTCCGCGTCGATCTTTTTTTATTACGTCTTGTTTTTACTCCTATATTAGTAGTTACTCTACGTATTGCTTGACGTAAAACCAATAGTGGATTTGTTTCTGTCTTTTGTTGAATCTTTTTCACGGCTTGATAGAGAATTTGATAAGCCAATGATCTTTTTCGTCTTTCATAATACGGTTAACCACCATGTAGACCTGTGAAGCCACCATAGGTACTCGTCGAAGGTGTGCTAGTCATGTGGAGGACCCGCATGGATCGGCTGCCGTTCCCTGTTCTGCCACAAGTGGATGTGCGCGTTGTGTGTCACACGTCAATCCTTGGTCCTATACCTCTTCCTGTGGTCATACCTGCAACAAAATGATGTTAGTTGTATCACACACACCTCTGAATTATAGCTTTGTTATTAATCGATAACGCACCCATGCAATTCTTGTTTGGTGGAGTAAAGTGGTGGTGGGCAGCCTGTCATTCTTCTAAACTGTCTACAGACCCTAATGGGCAAGTGAATCTCGACCACATAGAAGAAAATAAGAGAGACGTTGCAGCGATACTCGTCTGACTCGTCTCTAGTGACAGGACTGAGATAGTATTGGAGCTCCGGAGCATCCCAAGGACATCAATGCACCTAAACATTTCATAAATGAGTTAGGTTGTGATATAGTGTACATCGAACAAGACACATGTATGATAGTAAAGAGAGCGTAACCTGGTGCTGTGTCAGGATGTCGAGACCGTCCGTGTACTCCCTGTACTTACGCCTCGCATTCCCTCTAACTAGCTCTGCTTCCGTCCAGATATATAGAGTTGTAGGGAGTGTATCCTGCCCGTTCCATTGCTGCATTGAACACGATAATAAATTAGCCATTAATAATTTTATCATATGTAACTGCCTCAAAGAATATAGTGAACTGAAGTACTTACCGGTAAACCAGTATTAAGGGGCCTCCCAACGTGCCATTGTTCCCAACACCAAACCTGGAGTAGGTAGGAGCAGCCCCCAAGGTTCGCATACCCTAAGATGTGATTTAGGTATACTACAACACAACCTCAAACCTAAAAACTACCTACCTAAATCACAAACAAATTCACTAACCTAACTATCCTAAATCACTAACCCTAGCTATCCTAAATCACTACCTACTTAGGGTATGCGAACCTTAAGGGTTGCTCCTACCTACTCCAGGTTTGGTGTTGGGAACGATGGCCCGTTGGGAGGCCCCTTAATACTGGTTTACCGGTAAGTACTTCGGTTCACTATATTCTTCGAGGCAGTTACATATGATGAAATTATTAATGGCTAATTCATTATCGTGTTCAATGCAGCAATGGAACGGGCAGGATACACTCCCTACAGCTCTGTATATCTGGACGGAAGTAGAGCTAGTTAGAGGGAATGTGAGGCGCAAGTACAGAGAGTACACGGACGGTCTCAACGTCCTAACACATCATCGGGTTACGCTCTCTTTACTATCATACATGTGTCTTGTTTGATGTACACTATATCACAACCTAACTCAATTACGAAATGTTCAGGTGCATTAATGTCATTGGGATGCTCCGAAGCTCTAGTACTATCTCAGTCCTATCACTAGGGACGAGTCAGATGAGTATCGCTGTAACGTTCCTCTTATTTTCTTCCATGTGGTCGAGATTCACTTGCCCATTAGGGTCTATAGACAGTTTGGAAGAATGACATGCTGTCCACCACCGCTTTACTCCACCAACCAAGAATTGCACGGGTGCGTTATCGATTAATAACAAAGCTATAATTCAGAGGTGTGTGTAGTACAACTAACATCGTTTTGTTGTAGGTATGACCGCAGGAAGAGGTACAGAACCAAGGATTCAATGCGTCGCGGCAGCACTGCCGGCGAGATTAAGTAGCGACTAGTTTAGGAATCGACAGTCCTGGCGTATCTCGACGCCGGTGGCCGACGTCTTGACCCCGATCCTCCCGAGCTTGGTCATCGTCGCCACGAAATCGCCGAAGAAGGCACCATGGTTAGACGCGCAATAGTCGACCGTGCTGCGCGAGGGGTCGAGGAAGCTGGGGTCCATGGTCGCGTCGCTGCCGATCCTACAATATGGGGCCAAAAAGCCAAAAAAAATAAGTGATTCATTTTTAGCCCTTATAAAAGGAAAACAGATTCTTGAACCTCTTTCACGCTCATGTCACGTCGAAGTATTGCAGAAAAAAGAACTGCAAAATCCAATCGAATTTTTCGTAATCGATTAGTTAACATGGTGGTTAACCATATTATGAAAGACGAAAAAAATCATTGGCTTATCAAATTCTCTATCGAGCCGTGAAAAAGATTCAACAAAAGACAGAAACAAATCTACTATTGGTTTTACGTCAAGCAATACGTAGAGTAACTCCCAATAGAGGAGTAAAAATAAGACGTAATAAAAAAGGATCGACGCGGAAAGTTCCGATTGAAATAGGATCTAAATCGTCCAGGTACTACCGCGCCATGCGCCGTGGCACGTCACTGCCGCGCCAAGATCGATGGCGCGGCAGACCCTGCCACGTCACCGGTCAGTAGCCCCGGTCGTCGCCACGTCAGCCTCCTGCCGCGCCACCATGCATGATGCGGCACAGGTGTTTCACCGCGCCATAGCAATAGGCGCGGCCAAAAGTGTTAGTTTTGAAAAAAAAACAATGTTAGATTTAAAATTAGTTTACAAAAAAGTGTTAAAAATAAAAAAACGAGGAGGAGCATGCTCGCCGCCCGGTGCGGTGGAGGAGGAGGAGGAGAGGCTCGCTGGTCGGTGGGGAGGATGGGGAGGAGGAGGGCTCGCCGGCCGGATCTTCTGGAGGAGGAGGACCGGAGCCGGAGGGAGGGAAGAAGATCGAAGGTGATGAGAACAGCCACTCGCCCCTGGCCAAGCCAGGCTCCGCGAGAACGCCCGATTCAGGCATTTCCAGCAAGCCACCAAATCCATACGAAATGGGTTTGTGGAAGCCTGGCTACCAAGCTAAACAGGGAACCAAACAAGCCCAAGTTGTATTATGGAAGCATGGCTAGGAGTAGGAGCTAGGCCAGGGAACCAACATAGACCAAAGATGACGCAAGGAGTTCTCTAGGGGAGGACGTGGCCGGAATACTTACGAACAAATTCACCAAACGGTAGCAATAGACCTCAGAGATGAGATGTAGAAAATTAAACTTAGATTTATCGGAGTTTCTTCCTATCATGGTTAAAGTCTTTCCATGTGCAGGGTTGCATGCTCTCATGCTCAGCAGCAGAGCAGCTAAGTTTTCATGATCTGCCTCTGCCGATAGATCCGTTGGATAAGATGAGAACATGTGATTCTGAAACAATGGTCAGTACGTGATTCTTCCCACGTGATTCTGAAACAAAATGGTCACCACTCACCAAGTGAGGGATCTGATGAGATTTCTTCATGAAAAAAAAGTGTTCCCATGTGGAGAGTGAAGTCGAGAATCAGGTCAGGTGACAGAAATTTCTTAACCAACTTGTGATTCTGAAACAGGATACATTAATCAGCACGAGGGACTAGCAGCCAAATAGTTAATCATGCATCTGTCTGTCTCAGGACAAGCCCCGGACAGAGGGTGCCGCAGACCAGACAAGATATACAAGTGTGCAAGTCACGAGCCATTGATGCGCATAGCAGCTGAGGCCTGACCAACTGGCGTCCTTCCTATAAGCCGAAGCATCTCGCCCTCTGTCCGGCATCGACGAGCAAGCAGAGGTGAAGCATCAATGGCGCGTCAGGAGATCGAGCACACCCAGCTCCCCGTCCGCGGGATCAACCTCCATGTCCCTCAGGTCGGCAAAGGTGAGAGCGAGAGTCCTCTGGCCTCTGTCGTGTGGTCGTTGGCTGCAAATCCGTGTTCCATTCTCTCATGCTCGCGTCGTCATTCTTGGCTCGTTTAATTTGTGGCAGGTGAACTGGGCACGGTGGTGTTCCTGCACGGCTTCCCGGAGATATGGTACTCGTGGCGCCACCAGATGCTGGCCGTGGCGGCCGTGGGGTACCGCGCCATCGCGCCGGACTGCCTCGGGTACGGCCTGTCGGACCAGCCGCCGGAGAACGAGGACTCCTAGGTCTGGGACGACCTCGTCGCGGACGTGCTCGCCATCCTCGACGCGCTCTCCGTCCCAAAGGTAACAAACGGATCGGATGAGAGATTGTTGCAGTGACCGTATACTGATCGATCGATGCGTCGTCCACTCGAACGTACGTGCCCGCAGGCGCTCTTGGTGGGCAAGGACTTCGGCGCCATGCCGGCGTACGAGTTCGCGCTGCATCACCCGGACCGCACCTGCGGCGTGGTGTGCCTCGGCATCCCCTTCAGCCCCGTTCCCTTCTCCTTCGACACCATGCCCGAGGGCTTCTACGTCCTGCGCTGGGGTGTACGTGCCACCTCTGATGATTGGAGGTGCTGCTCTGGTTCTCCGATTTCTGGTCACCATCAGTTCGTTCCTCTTTTTTTTTCCTGCAGGAGCCTGGCAGGGCGGAGGCTGACTTCGGCCGGTTTGACGTCAGGCGCGTGGTGCCCACCGTCTACGTGCTCTTCTCCGCGCCGACATCCCGATTGCCAAGGAAGGGCAGGAGATCATGGACCTGGCCGACCTGTCCACGCCCTCCCGGAGTGGTTCACCGGACCTGGACGCAGGGGCGGAGCTACAGGGTGGTCCCTGTAGGCCGCGGACCACCCTGTGCTCGGCCCAACCAAGGCCCATAGGCTCGCCCAATCGCTCGTGACCTTACGGATTCCGCCGTCTGTTCCTCTCGCATCGTATTGTTTCCGTATTTTGCGTGGCGTGCGGCGCAGTCGTGGGGTCGGTCGACAGCCGCGACGCAACTGCTGGCGGCGGCGAGCACGGCCATCGCCCATCGGACTCCGACAACCGACATCGTCATCTCCACGTCGGCAAACGCAAAGCAGCAGCCGAGCAGGAGCAGGCACTCTGAACTGCTTTGCCAACGTTAATTAGCCTACTGCTGGCTGCTGCTCTACCTGTCTATCCCTATTCTGAATTCTCCTTTAGTCACAAGTACATAATACTCACATTTCTTCTTTTCCTTTCAGTTTCCTCAATTTCAATTTATGATCGGTGTTCTGCGATTTGCACGGACAGTCAGTCAGATTGGAGAAGTGCACAAGCTGACAAGCCATAGGGTATGCAAAATTGATTTTTTTTGTGCAAGTGCAACACAGAATTATTTTATTTCAATATATGATTTTTTGCAGTATTGGATTAATGGTTTGATATATTGAAACATTATATAATGTTGTTGCAGACTTGTTGAAAGATGAAGAGGAGTGGTGATATTGCCTCTCTTTTTCCAAAAATATGAAGCAAAGAAGAAGGCCTTTTTTCCATCTCCTTTTGTGGCTCCAGCTATTCTAGAAGAGCAAATTGAAGAACAAAAAGGTGGACCTGATCAAGACAGAGTAATTTAAGAGAATGTGATTTCAACTCCGATGCCTCTAATTCCGTGGGCATGATGAAAGTGAAGACTCTAGCAATAGAGGGAACTTCATTGAGCTTTTGAAGTGTCTTGCAGCAAATAACGAAGAGGTGGACATGATTGTTTTGAAAAATACTCCAGGTAATTACCATTGACTAGCCCAGACATATAGTGTTGAAAGAATATTTTCTGCAATGACCTTTATCAAGAATAAGTTGAGAAATAATATGGGTGATAGCCTGCTGGATGATTGTCTAATGACTTTTATTCAGCAGAACCTCTTCTTACAATTGAGTGAAGAAGAGATCATCAACACTTTCATGGCTATTAGAAGGCGTAGGCCTGACAAGAAGAAGTAGTGACATATTGTTCTTCAACTATTATAGGTATGTAATATTTGAATTCTATGTTAACAAAGTTATACTCATCTATTTTATGAACTTTGTATGTCCTTTTTTCATTAATTGTGTTTTGTCATTCATATACCTATGTACCGACATGTAAAATTTATAGTTGTTAAGAAAATTTAGACAATGGACCACCCTAACTATAAATCCTGGCTACGCCACTGCCTGTTTGGTTGTACTTTGTGAGACGAACATTTTGTGACGCTATAGTATATTTTGTTAACTTTGTACATCCAAAATTTGACAACTAAACGAGACCTCATGCTTCCGCTACCCACTCCAGATGCCATACAGGTGACAGCAGTGCTGTCATCGATCGCACTACGGGACACTCCATGCCAGTGGCCAAACTGTACAGGACAGGACTGAGCTGCAGCAGGTTTACCGCGCGCTTGCTTTCGTGGATTGGGCAGGTCTATACACAAGATGCCGAACCGGCTGGACGCCAAGTTCCAGGCCCCGGTGCTCGTGGTGATGGGGGAGGACTACCGGTCTGTTGTCGCTGGTCTGCGGAGAAGTGCCCTGCTGACTAGTTTGTACGAAAGAAAAAATTCTATTTCGACTGAAAATTTATGATTATTTACGATAAGCCACGACCAAACGATTCGGCCGTACTGCTTCAAATTTCCGGGACTCGAGACCGCCGTGCGCAGCGGCGTCATGGACAACTTCATGCCGGGACCTCAAGACCGCCTACATCCCGGAGGGGAGCCACTTCGTGCAGGAGCAGCTCCCGAACAAGAGGGCCACCCCGTCGCATCGTGAGAATTAGCAGTTGCAGTTGCGGCAATAATTGCGTATCTGTTGCCATCGGATGCTTATTGGCCCACTGGCCTGGTCTGAATTTTCTTTATGCGTCTTGTTTCACTGATTTGGGGATGCTGTACCTCAACTCGATGTGACGGACATTGGTGCTTCGCCTGTGCAGTGAACTGATAGAAAGAATGGTTAATTGTATAACTTTGTCGTTTTTGAAGCACACAATTACTATTCAAGAACTACGCAAGTGCCACTACAATTGTTTCATATTTAAAAATACACCATTTACGTACACCTGAAGATGTATTGGGCCCACTTTCAGACTTCCTAAAGCTAACGTACTTTCGTATGGACACTTTTACCCTAGCTAGTGTCCCTCTGTCCTACTCAATGACGTATCGGGCCCACGTGTCATCCCTCTCCCTCTGCTTTGCGCCGCGAGCCACTCCATCCCCGGCCAGCGTGCCTCCAGGCTCCGCCACTCCCTTGCCGCAGCTGAGCCGCCGCCGTCCCAGCAGCGGCCCGCGCAAACTTGGACAGCGCCGCCCTGCCCGACCCCCACCTTCACCGCATCCCGCTTGCAGGCCGGCGCAGCGCCACAGCGGGCCCAGCGCGCCACACCACCACCTGCAGCCCGCTTGCCCCAGTCCGCCTAGCCGGAGCCCCGTCCCCTGGCCAAGAAACCTCGAGCCCAACCCCAGCCCCCATGGCCAGCAAGCGCGTGTGTGTGGGCTGCTGCGCTGTCGCCGGGCGAACCACCGCGCCGCTGCTGCACTGCCGCGATGCGAGCGCGTGGGCGGGCATGCAGGCCACCGCGCCGCTTCTACACTGCCGCCAGGCGAGTGTAACACCCCGGTGTTATGCCAGCATTTAGGCACTGCAAATCATGCATATTATGCATCATCAAGCATCCTAATCGTACATGCCTAATCATGTAGATAATAACTGAAACCCTGCTTCGAAACATATGAAACATGCTCGCGAAACATGAATGTTGCAAATACTTGTTTGGAGTTGTGTTTGGCCAAATTATGCTTGCTAGGTTAGTAAAACATATTTGGCTATGATTGTAAATCATCTAGAATTATTTAGCATAATTTTTGGAACAAAGTTTGTATTCAAATTATTGCCAAATTTTGCTTTAAAAATAATTCTCCAAAATTAGGGTTTTGAGTTAAAATTGACTTTCATTTTATACTTCAAAATCTAGCAAGAATTGGACTTTGGTCATAAAAGCAAAGTTGTAGAGGATTAAATTCTAAGCCACTTTTATTTTTGGGCCATTTTCAAAAGAAGTCATTTTCTTGCTCAAACTGGTATTTGAAATTTTCTTAAAAATAGAAATTGAGAAAAATGTTTTCTCCTTTCGCGGGTCGTCGCCTCCTTTCTCGGCCCACGGCCGAAGCCGGCCCGGCCTGCCGCTGCGCCCGCCGCTCGCGCGCCCCGCGTTTGGCCCAGCCCAGCTCCCGCGTCCGGCCTGCCCCAGCGCTGCGCCACGCCGTTCTCGCGCGTCGCGTCCCGACCGCGCCAGGGCGCGACCGCCGCGTGGCGACCATGCGCCGGCGACGCCCGCCGCGCGGCAGCCACGGCCTGCCTCGCCCTCCATGCGCGCGCCTTCTTCTGCCCGACCACGCTGCCTCCTCCTCATTCCTCCTCCCGCTCTCTCAGACGCAGCGCCAGCAGCTCCCGCGCGCGCCACGAGCTCGCCACCGACGTCGCCGCTGCCCCGTCGGCGGCATACCCCCTCCCACGCCTCCATTCCTCGATTCCCGCCGCCTGAAGCTCCGCCTAGCCTCCCTGCCTCGCTTGCGCTCGCTTGCGGCCGCCGTCGTTGAGGTAAGGACCGAGCTTGGCCGCCTCCTTCCTCTCCGGCGAGTGCGCTGCGGCGGCCGTGTGGTTCGTCACGCCACCGAGCCACCTCCACCCTCCTAGCTGGTGCGGCTCGGCGTGGTGTGCATGCTGGCACCACCCGTGCCACCGGAAGGGCTCGCCGCCGGTGAGCACCGGCCAGCGGAGCCCCTCCCCTGCTCTCGGGTCGCTGACCTGCAGGGCCTAGCCGTAGTGGCGTGGCTCCTTGCTCGGCCGAGCTGGGCCAGGCTGGCTTGGGTTGAAGCCCCGAGCTAGGCTGCCGCCCTCCCCTTCGCTCGGTCTGCGCAGGCCGAATGTGGCCGTGGGCCAGTTGTTTTCCACGGGCCGGCCTAGTAGTAATAGGAAATTTTCGTTTTCAGTTTTCTTTTATTAATTGGAAAGAGAAATGCTTTGGAAAATATTTGTATACTCAAATTTGCTCCAAATCTATTGAAACAAATTTTGCTAGGTTCTTTGTCACCAGATCTACATGATGAAAATATTGCATGTCATTTTTGAGATACTTTTCTATAGAGCTTTAATTAATTCTTGATATTGCTGATATCTTGTAAAATGGTTAGTAAATCCTATATGTATCAGAAAAATATGATTCCAAGTTTGTTACTCTTCTTGTGTAATGTACTTCCTAGGAAAAATATGTGTCATGCATGTACTATAGAAAAATTATGAGGTGTAGTTCAAGTGCCTTTAATGGCTGATTTTTGTTAATTTTGCTAGAGAGCAAAATTTGTATAAAACATGCATGTGATAATTTTTGTACAGTGATTATTTGTTGTGTAGAACATAGGAAAAATATTTCCTCTGTTGTTTGACACTTTTCACAGTACAAAGTATTTTCATGTTTATAATCATGCCATAGCTTGTTATTTTTGTGTAGGCTAATCCACTCATTCAAATACCATGAAAATCTGATGGTAGGCTACTTAGGGTAGTATTGTGCTATGGTAATTTTCTAAGATTTTTCTAAGCAATAAAAATAGATGTTGCTATTCAAACCTATTATTAATTAGGGTTTAATCAAGTGTTGCTTTATGTGTGATTAAGAAATTCGTGAAGCTTTGGTGTATCTTTGAAGCATTTAATAAGATGTGTTGACTTAGCATATTAGTAGTAGAAGAAATGCAGTAGATAACATGTGCTTGTAGTATATGTTCTTGGATGATGTTGACTACCTTGCATTCAAGCATATTCATTGTATTCATCTCATCCGATGCACCGATTGCATAAGCACTTACGCACATTGCATCATACAGGATCGCAAACCGAGAACCCAGTCGTCATACTCGAGGAGCCCGAGGAGCAGCTCGAGGTGCAGCCGCAGAAAGTGCCCGAAGCCGACGAGGAGGACGTTGAGGAACTTCCAGAGTACCCCGATCACCGCCCGAGCTCCTTCGAGAGAGGCAAGCCCCGGAGCATTTTCTCCCCGGTTTGCAATTGTTAATTAAATGCTTTACTTAAATTGATGCATTACGTTCAGGAGTTGTTTGCAACCGTTGCTGCATTATACCTTATCTACCTTTGTTATACTATATCCTTGTTACCCTGGTATCCGCAGTCGAGTCAATGCTTAGCTGGCTTAGACCGGTAGAAGTCGGGTGATTTCCTGTCACTTGCGAGCTATAGGTGGTTACCTGGATCTGCTTGGATAACTATGTAGTCATGGTATAACTAAGTGTTAAATGAAGTTAAGACCGGACGGAGACTTGCATAGTTTTGGACTATAGTGCTTTCCGTCTGTGTCGATTAAGGACCGACCGTTGTTGGGCCTCGAGTCATGTTGAACGCATGCCTTACATTTAGCTGGCCGAATAAAGTATCTTTCGACCGTGAAGCTGGGAGATTATTCGGGCCGAGTAGATTGCCCGCAGCGCACTGTGCCGGAGCAGGTGTGGTAGGACACGAGGGCGAGATGATAAGACCAAAGTGCAGTCGGTCGGCCCCCGGGTACATGTGGTTCCTAGAAAACTCGAGATTCCTGGATAGTTGACTCGGTGACCAATACCTCACTTTAGCGGGTGAGTGAGGTTTGTGTAAGGAATAAATCACCAGCTGGTTAGGAATCGATTTGAATCGCCATCGCTCCTGGATAGTGAGCACTTGACTTGAGTTACTTTATCGTAGTAATGTTAATGGAACACTTGGACAGTTATAATGAATATTACATTATGGAAGTTGATTAATGATCATTGGTTATCATTATCTGCTTAATCACATGTTTGCTCTAGTATAGGTGCAAATCTAGTCGACAGGTTATAAATAATTAACTTGGCAATAATGCTTTTAGAAAGGTTCTTGAAATACTAAAAATGCTTCTTTTTGCAAATAAGTCAGCTACCCTACTATAAAGCCCTTCATACTCCTTGGTGTCACTTATTTTCGGTTATGTCGGGTAAGTCTAGCTGAGTACCTTCTCGTACTCAGGGTTTTATTCCCACTTGTTGCAGATGGACAGATATATTATGGCTACTGTATCAACTACCTTTATCCTGCGATAGGTGATGCTTAGGACCATAGGCATGGTCATTTCTTACGTCTCGTCTGATGCTTTTGTTGGAGATGATCATTAGCTGGCACTGTATTTGAACTCCGTGTGAGTGTGCGTGGTTTTGAACAAATGGCTTTCGCTACTTCTATTTGAACTCGTTTTGTAATAACTATGTTTAAACTCTGATGTATCTATGATGCGAACTTTTATGTAATATGTGATGGTGACCGCTAAACTTATTACGATCTTGGCTGGTATGTAAGTTGGTTTGAAATCCTTCGTGATTTCACGGACTACCGGATTATACGGGCTTAAGTTTGCTAAATCGTCTGCTCTGGCGGATGTTTTTCTTACTTAATTTCGTATAATTGGTCGGTTCTGTTACAGCTGGTATCAGAGCATGGTTTAGCGTGTGTACTGTTCACAAGTGTATTTAAAACAAAAAGACATTTGAAAAACATGATTTCCAAACTAAAAAGTGTGCCAGTGGTCATATCCTTTATGCCCAGTTAAGGACTTTAGGTGGCTTAATTAAGTACTGACTTAGGATTCTTGCATCATATTTCTCTTTCGTCGCTCATACGACGTGCTATTGTACGAGTGCCACTTGTTTGAGTGGTAGTGTATGGATCATTTGCCTCTACGCCTCGGTAAGTGTGAGTTGTGAGAGCATGATCGGATACACCGCCGATCTAGGGTGAATGCTTATATGATGCTGGAGTAATTACATGTTCTACGCATGTTTTATAAAGGTATCTCATGTGTGGGTCTTCCGTCTTTTGAGGCGATGCCGTCAATAGGACGATGGTTCAGGTAGTTACTACTGTTGTACACGTATCTGGGGATTCGTGTAGAGCGTGTAAATAAAATTTACTGCTTTTATGCATTCATTGGGAATTGAGCTGAAATGAATCTTCTGCAGGTACATAACAACGCTATCATGTAGAACGTATTAGCTACGTAATTGAGAGATCGTTTGTATGCCATCGAATTCGTCGCTAGAAATTATTTATTTCATAAGTTTGTGAGAATGTACGGTACGTACATACATCATATTACTTGTGCATTTCATTCATGTCATACATTCCTCCCCTTATAAATTGATTATCTCATTTTGATAAAAGTTGTATCACCTAAAATATGTTTCCACGGGGTAATAAAAGAACTTTTGCTACAGATGGCCCGCACGAAGCAGACCGCCCGTAAGTCCATCGGAGGAAGAGCACCTCGACGTCCGTTGGCCCTAAGGGAGCACCGCACCACGGACACCTTCTTGAGCGAGTTTGGCATGCCGACCTTGCTTTGGAGAGTGCTCCATGATGTGGGGTACCCAGAGGGTCAAGAGCCGGTGTACTCTTGGAATGAGAGCCAGTTAGCAGAGGATGGACTTGCAGTGGTAGAGATCACGATTCCTGCTCTCGGTGATGCTCCGGATTGGGATGGTTGGCACTTGGAGTTTGAGGGTCGCACTCCTACTAAGGGTGCAGAGGGAGCAGCTTTTGGTGTCATCAGGGACATCATGAGCAGATTTCCCAGTGAGCTTACAACAGCTCTAGCTGGCACCTTTCCTAGGGATGATCCTCGTGATGCTATTTGGGTTTAGTCTTAGGGAAGTGCCTTGGTCAGAGGTCCAGCTGAGGGACAGGCTAGCGACAATCAGGCTATGAGTGCTATGTTCGCCACCATCAGAGCATATGAGGGTCTTAAGAGTACCTACTGGACTTTGACTGGCTTATGTGGTCATGATAAGCTCAAGGGGAGAAAGCAGAAGAAGAGACAGGCACGTGCTATAGCTAGTTTGTAGGAGCAGTTAGCTGATATGAACTTACAGCGAAACCAGGCGGTTGAGAGAGGTGATAGAGCTATGCAGCGGGTGCATACGTTGACTCAAGCCAACAACAATGCAGACCACATGATTGGACAGTTGGTTCAGGAGAGGAATGAAGCCTAGGATGAGAGGGACCTTCTGCTACAGAGGGTCGATGAGCTAGAGGAGTACAACGTCAACCTACACGAGGAGTTTCACGCGCTCTACAATGGGGTTGGCCCATATGCTCCTCCAAACGCCGCTGGCATGGACATCGACGACGACAACGAGGACGAGCCTGTAGTTTCACCTGGGGGCGATGGTGACGTCTCCGATCCCGACGATGGCCCCGAGGAGTAGGCTAGTTGCCTTGCGCTAGTATCTAGGTCCTGTCGCGATGACCTTTCTTTTGTTGGCATGTAACCTAATGTATTTTGCTTCGAACTTATGAGACTTGGCATGTGATTGGAACTTGGCTATTAATGCGATATCTGAACGCATAAAAGTCTAGTGTATGTATGCTGGCAATTTGGTTGTATGGACGCAATGTTTGCTATTGAAGTAATTTGATTAAGTGATGTTGTTTTAATTAGGATGCGATTATTGTGCCTATGTTTTATTGTATGAATTTATTCTCTCCAGTAAATTCAGTACGGTATAATTTTTCCTTCACTCAATCATTACTTGTTGCTGAAATATGCAGATGACAAATACTCGCCGTATCACTTATGAGGCCGCTGAGACCAGTGCTAACGGTG
Organism: Miscanthus floridulus; assembly: GCF_019320115.1. Lineage (NCBI taxonomy): Eukaryota > Viridiplantae > Streptophyta > Magnoliopsida > Poales > Poaceae > Miscanthus > Miscanthus floridulus. Next base: position 59,719,282 of record NC_089581.1, on the reverse strand, counting down.
CGGGGACCGGTGGTGGTGGTGGAAACCACGGCAACAACAATGAACCTCCCCATGAATCGCATTTGCCACCTCCTCCCCCGTTTACCCCAGAGATGTTCCTCGCACAGTTGCTCGAGAGTCAGCGCAACACGGAACAATCCCAGAAGAACATGGAGGATTTTCTGCGTACCATCGCCAACAACGTTCAGCGCGGTAACAATCAGAGTGGTGGCATTGGAGTGAACCAATATAGCAGCTTCAAAGATTTTATGGACACCAGGCCACCAATATTCAAGGAAGCAACAGAGCCACTCGATGCTGAGGAATGGATCAACACTATGGAAGATAAATTCCGTGTGTTGAGGATGACTGAGGTATTGAAAACGGAGTATGCTGCACATCAGTTGCAAGGACCCGCGGGAATATGGTGGAAGCACTATCGCACAACCTTCTCTCCAAATGCTCAGATTACGTGGAGAGAGTTTGCTGAGGCCTTCCGTGGAGTTTATATTCCACCCGGGCTGACCGAGATGAAGTTGGGAGAGTTCTTGGCATTGAATCAGGGCACCAAGACCGTGACACAATATTTGCATGCCTTCAACAACTTGTGTCATTATGCTCCCGACATGGTTGACACCGATGCTAAGAGAATCGCCAGTTTCAAGAGGGGACTCAATCCAAAGATGATGAAGCATGTGTGTACCAACAACCGCGTCAGATTCAATGACTTCATCAGCGATTGTCTAAAGCAGGAAAAGAACAACAACGCCAGCACCGCAGCCAAGACTCGCAAGAGAGCCCTAGAAGGTGGTCCGTCCCAAACAAGAGCACCTGCGGGAGGTCGTCCTCCCTATCGTCCATCGGCACCTAGCACTAGGTTCAGGCCACCTCAGCCGAGAAGTTAGAATTTCCGTGGACCCCAGAAGCCTTACAAGATGGCAGTACAGCCCAACAAGGCAGCCGCAACTGTGGTACAAGGCAGTTCCAAGGGAGCTGTGGGATCTGCTGGGACAGTGAGGGGACCCTGCTATAATTGTGACCAACCCGGCCACTTCTCAAGGTTCTGTCCTTATCCGCCCAAGAAGAAGAAGCAGCAGACTTATAATGCTAGGGTGCATAGTACGACCGTGGATGAGATTCCTGAAGGAGAGCCCGTAACCGTTGGTAAGTTTCCTGTCAATGAAAACCCTATAGCTATTCTATTTGATTCTGGATCATCGCATTCTTTTATGAGTCAAGCATTTGCACAGAAACATGAACAACTATGCATAGAATTGGGTTATGGTTACCGTATAAGTTCAGCAGGGGCTGATGTTTTGATCAACCGGATGGTTCGAGGGGCAACCCTTGAATTAGGTAGCAGGAAGTTTCGAGTGAACTTGATAATTATACCTGGACTAGTTTTGGATGTCATTATAGGGATGAATTGGATGAAGGATTGGGGAGCAGTCATAGATACCGGAAGTCGGATACTTACCCTTAAGGATCCCCTGGGTGAGGGTACTTTCCAAGTACCATTGCCTTGGAGAACGGACCTTATAAGTGTTACATGTGCTACTGAAGTTATTCCTATTCATCAGATTCCGGTAGTGTGTGAGTTTCCGGATGTATTCCCGGATGAGCTACCTGGTCTTCCGCCAGATAGGGATATTGAGTTTGGAATTGAGTTAATCCCCGGAACAGCTCCAATTTCAAGGAGACCCTATCGGATGCCTCCCGATGAATTAGTTGAGTTGAAGAAGCAACTAGAAGAGTTATCAAAAAAGGGGTTTATCCGGCCAAGCAAGTCTGAATGGGGATGTCCCGCCTTGTTTGTGAAGAAGAAGAAAGAGGGCACGTTAAGAATGTGCGTGGATTACAGGCCACTTAACGCTGTAACCATCAAGAATAAGTATCCCTTGCCTCATATTGATGTTCTGTTTGACCAGTTAGCTAAGGCTAAGGTGTTCTCAAAAATAGATTTGAGATCCGGTTATCATCAGATCAAGATTAGGCCACAAGATATACCGAAAACTATATTTTCCACCAGATACGGGTTGTATGAGTATCTTGTCATGTCCTTTAGCTTGACAAATGCTCCTGCATACTTTATGTTTTTGATGAATATAGTTTTCATGCCAGAATTGGATAAGTTCGTGGTCGTGTTCATTGATGACATTCTGGTGTACTTCGAGAACGAGAAGGATCATGAAGAGCATCTGAGAATTGTCTTGACCAGACTTAGAGATCATAAGCTATATGCTAAGTTTAGCAAATGCGAATTCTGGTTGAAGAAAGTTCCTTTCCTTGGTCACATTCTGTCAGAAAATGGAGTTTCAGTCGATCCAAGTAAGGTGCAAGAGGTTATGGATTGGAAGGCACCGACCACTGTTCTTGAGATTAGAAGTTTCTTAGGACTAGCCGGTTACTACCATCGCTTTATACCAGACTTCTCGAAGATTGCCAAGCCCATGACAAGTCTGTTACAGAAGGATCACAAGTTTGTGTGGACAGAGGAGTGTGAAGCAGCTTTCCACACTTTGCGGAAACTGTTGACCACTGCTCCTGTTCTTGCACAACCAGACATTGAGAAACCATTTGATGTGTTTTGCGATGCACCAAAAACTGGATTGGGCTGTGTCCTTATGCAAGAAGGAAGAGTCATTGCTTATGCCTCACGTCAATTGAGAAAGCACAAGGTCAACTATCCAACACATGATCTTGAACTTGCTGCAGTCGTGCATGCCCTAAAAATTTGGAGACATTATCTACTTAGTAATGTGTGCAATATTTTCATAGATCACAAGAGTCTCAAGTACATCTTTACCCAACCAGAGCTGAACATGAGACAGCGTAGATGGTTGGAATTGATCAAAGATTACAACTTGAATGTGCAATATCATCCTGGAAAAGCTAATGTAGTGGCGGATGCTTTGAGCAGAAAGTCACATTACTTGAATGTGCAGCCATTACTTGAAGATGGGTTCGATCTAATGCATCTTGCTGTGTTACATAGTATTCAGATTAGTTACTCTTTGGAGAGTAAGATAATAGAAGGTCAGAAAACCAACAAGGGAATATTCCACATCAAAGAGAAAATAAAAGAAAAGCCGTCTCAGCACTTTAAAGTGGATGAACAGGACGTGTTGTGGTTTGATGACCGTCTTGTGGTTCCCAAGGATCAAGAGCTTAGGAATAAACTCATGGATGAGGCTCACCTTTCTAAGCTATCTATCCATCTGGGAAGTAGTAAGATATATCAAGAACTAAGACCTCGTTATTGGTGGACCAAAATGAAGAAAGAAGTTACAGCATATGTCGCCAGATGTGACACATGTTGTCAGTCCCTAGTTGGAAATGGGATGATATAAGTATGGATTTTATCTCGGGTTTGCCCACTACTCAAAAGGGACATGATTCGATTTGGATGATTGTGGACCGTCTTACCAAGACCGCTCATTTCTTGCCTGTCAAGACAGAATATCGACCACCTCAATATGCCGAGAAGTATATCGTAGAATTTGTGAGGTTGCATGGTATACCAAAGACTATAGTATCTGATAGAGGGCCACAGTTCACGACTCACTTTTGGGAACATTTACACAAAGGCTTAGGAACTAGTTTGATTCATAGTACCGCTTATCATCCTCAGACAGATGGTCAGACTGAACGAGTGAATGCTGTTTTGGAGGATATGTTAAGAGCCTGTGTATTGTCTTATAAGGGATCATGGGAGTCATGGTTACCATTAACTGAGTTTGCTTACAATAATAGTTATCAAGAAAGCATCAAGATGGCTCCATTCGAAGCTTTGTATGGCAGAAAATGTAGAACACTATTGAATTGGGTCGAGCCTGGAGATAGAAGGTATTATGGCATTGACTTTGTAGAAGAAGCCAAGAAGAAAGTTCATATTATTCAACAAAATATGAAGGCGGCCCAATCGCGTCAGAAAAGTTATACAGACAGAAGAAGGAGACCTCTTGTGTTTGAAGTTGGTGACCGCTAAACTTATTACGATCTTGGCTGGTATGTAAGTTGGTTTGAAATCCTTCGTGATTTCACGGACTACCGGGTTATATGGGCTTAAGTTTGCTAAATCGTCTGCTTTGGCGGATGATTTTCTTACTTAATTTCGTATAATTGGTCGGTTCTGTTACAGCGAGCGTGTGGGCAGGCAGGTCGCACCCCTCGTTGCTAGGTGACCAGAGCGAGCGGGTAGAGCCTGCGGCGTGCTGAAGTCGTCATGACCGGCGCTAAGTCGGAGATGGAGAAGACGGAGAGGGAGGGGGCTACTGCGGCGCCGCCAGAGATGAAGGCAGAGAGGGAGGAAGACGGTGGGGAAGACTGACGAGTGGGCTCCATGTGTCAACGAGTGTAAGAGAGAAGAGTAAGGGGACAATCTTGTCCATACGGATATACGTTACCCCTCTATACGTTTGACAGTGGGTCCAAGTCATCTCCAAGCATACATAATGGCGTATCTCAAACATCTGCAGAGTTGCAATGGCAGTGGCATAGTTTGTTGAATTGTAATGACGTGCTTCAAAAACAATGAAGCTATAATGAGCACAGATCCAACTAACCCTAGAAAGAATGAAGTGTGAACCAAAACTGCTTGGCCTCCCTCCCAACGTATCGGACAAGCGATGCCTCTGTTTCAGTGGAGGAGGACTGCATCACTTTATTTTTCTGCCCAGTTTTCCTGTTATCTAATATAATTTCACCAGGACAGAAACAAGCAGCTTAGACACAGATTTTAAGCCTGGAAACAAATCTAGTCCGACTTTTATTTATTTTTATTTTATAAGTGTTCAGATCTACTTCCTCAGAACCAAGTGCACCCATCGATTCTATGAACGCTGCACCAACCAAACACGTTGGGCACGTTTGGTTCCTAAGATAGGTTTGTCTAGCCTAGCTTGTCCGACCAGAGCTGAAACCCTCTCTACTAAAAGCAACATGTTTGGTTCTTTTTGCTGGCTTTGCTCATCTTGTCTCGCTCAACAAGGCAAGCTTTGTCAGCATGGGTGAGCCAATTTGGCTCTACTCCACGAGTAAACAAAATCTTGCCGGCACGAACCGTAAACCAGAAAACCAAACACCAGTTCTATCTTGATTTCTGTGCGAGTAAGGCAAGGCAAAGTCTATCCAGAGACCAAACATGCCCAGAATTGTTTGCTTGCATTGATGGGCAAGGTGAGGCTAGCGTCAGCTAGTGCCATATTCCTAGCTCGACAGCGCGAGCAACGTCCAAGTGCGAAAACCCATGGTCATCGTCCAAAGGGACATTTAACTTTTTGTCATCCTTACGGACGTCACTCATTTGTTTGCCATTTTTACATGGACACCTACCCATTTGTGATCGCAAACAGTAACCCTCCTATTTTTTTTACCATTTTTGCTGATGTGGCATGCCACGTAGTCAGCCAGCGTGGCAGCGCCTCTCCTCCCGCTGCTGCTTCTCTCTCCCTCCACTCGCTGACATGTGGACCCCACCAGTCAGGTTCATCTTCAACTTCTGGCCACCGGTGAAACTATCCCCATAGGGCAGAGGTCTTCATCCAATAAATGTGAATCTTTTTTTACTATCTCTCTCTTATCCATCCGATGCTCTCTCCTATGCTCTCTGCCAACCGAACCAAAGCGTGGCGGGCTGGGCCGGGGCGTGGCGGTGCGACCGTCGTGGGCAAGCGGGGCCGGCTCGGACAACCGGTGCCGGTGCAAGCGGGTGGACGCGATGGTGCGTCCGAGTGCGAGCGAGCAGGGCCGGCGCGGGCGGGCGCGGCAGCGCGACCGACGTGGCCGAGTGCGGGTGCGGCGGCGCTTCCGCCGTGGGTGAGCGGGGACGACTCGAGAGAGCGATGCCGGTGCGGGCGGGCGAGCGCGACAGCATGTCCGAGCGCGGGTGAGCAGGGCGGGCGCGGCGGCGCGGCGAGTGGAGCCGGTGTGGGTGGGCATGACGTGGGCGAGCGGGGCCGATGCGGGCCATCCTAGAAACCGGTGGTTTCTTCCCAACGACCAAAGTTTGAAGATGAACCTGACTGGTGGGGCCCACATGTCAGCGAGTGGAGGGAGAGAGAAGCAGCTGCGGGAGGAGAGGCGCTGCCACGCTGGCTGATTGTGTGGCATGCCACATCAGTAAAAATAGTAAAAAATTAAAAATATTACTGTTTACGATAACAAATACGTAGATAGTCATATAAAAATAGTAAACGGAGAAGTGCCATCCTTGAGGACGGAGAAAAGTTAAATGTCCCTCGTCCAAATGGCAAAAGACATCGTCGCCCCCGTCTTCGCCCCCCTCCCCTCGTCCGGGCGTCCCCTTTCCACGGCCGCATCCACCATCTCCCTTCACTGATAGCGACGCCGCCGCACAGGAACTCAGGAACGCCTCTCGCATCTCCCCTCGCTTCCCCGCGACAGCGACGGCCGGTCGCTTCAAGTGACCTAAGCACCTGCGCGCCCCCTCCCTTCTCCTTTTCATCCCCCCGGCCCCCGTCCCTCTCCGTCCCTATGACCTCTTCCGCCCCTCCGAACCCTAGTCCCGTCCCCGTCCCCACTCCGATCCCCACCGCGAACGGGACCGCCTCATCACCCAAGGATCAGCCGCCGCCGCCGCAGCAGCAGGGGGGCGGCCAGGAGGAGGCAGCGGCGTCGGATGGGGGAGGCGCCGAGGCGGGAGTAGCAGCCGGTGTTGCGGCCGAGGCTATGGAAGTGGATGGGGGCTCTGGAGCGGGGGATGCGGAGGTGGGCGTCTCGGTGGGAGGAGGAGGAGGAGGCGCTGGGGCGGGTGGAGGAGCGCAGCAGGCCTCGCCGGCTACCGTGTTCCGGATTCGGCTCAAGCAGTCGCCCGCGAGCCTCCGGCACAAGATGCGCGTGCCCGAGCTCTGCAGAAACTTCAGGTGCGCGTGGCTGAGCATCCCTGCGCTTCCGTCTCCATTTCCTTTGTTTATGCCAAAATCAAGTGTTTGTTTTGAACTCAGCTCCTTTTGGGATCAGTGCTGGATGTCAATTATGTTAAGATTTTGGCGACGGGTGCATGGAATAGTGGAATCACCGACTTCTGAGTCATTATGAAGAGAGTGTGTATGCGGCTGCGATTGCATTATTTGTCCTTGATCTAGAACGTTGTAAAACTTTTTTGGAGGGCTCCTGTGGCCGTATATTATTATCTAATAACTTCAGTGTGTTCATTTTGTGAAACTGTACTCACTTCCGTAGCTTACAATTTGAAGACCTGTTTGGGTAGGGGGAGAATTGTGGTGGTAGCGGGGATGGGTGGATCTAAATCCTTTTGAGTGTGTTCATTATTTCTTGATTTTCTGGTTTCCTGTTTCTATAACTGCATTTGTCTGGTATGTAGCTAGGCTACCAGTTATTTTTATCCTAATCTTACCTGCAAACTAGTCGGTAACTTTTTGCTTTGATGGGGCTCTTCACTGCAGTGCAGTTGCTTGGTGTGGGAAACTGAATGCAATTGCTTGCGCATCAGAGACTTGTGCACGTATTCCAAGGTTAGAGTCCCTTCAACTTCTTTCTCGGATATGTTTTGTGCCTTGATTGCCTTGCATATGTATATCATTTAAAATGTTTAAACTACGAGGTCTGTCTTATGTAGTGGAGCTTGTGGTAGAAAAGTGATGTTTCGTAAGTTGAGCAGAAACATTAGGACATAGTCCTACTGGTAAAATTATAACTCATGTATAAGTAGAGTAAACTATACAAGTAATTTATAAGGGTTGTCTGAGGACTCTGGGAGCAGGTGCTACAATACTCGTACAACAGACAACAAAAGATAGGAAAGTATAGATTGGTAACATAAAAAAATCAAAACATTAAGACTGGGAGTAGTAAAATGGAGATCCTCCTGACGTCAATGCCTAGCAAAGAATGCTCGAGTATTCATCCTCTTAGTGGCATTTTTTTTATTCACAGTTTTTTGTATGAAATATTCTTTGGCATAAAATAATTTAAATTATTTATCCAGCTCCAATTCAAGTCCTCCATTTTGGATTCCTATACATATCCTGAATCCAGAGAGACCAACAGAATGCTCTGTATTCAATGTGAAAGCAGGTACATGTCTTTTTATCTGCTACACAAAATATTCTTAACTATGGTTTACTTGCATGTTATTCTTTACTAGACACACATGCCTCAAATTTCAATCCCAGTTGTATTTTAGTGGTGTAATTGTACTCAGCTTATGACTGTGTACAACAATGTTTTCAAGTCGTCCAGTCGAACCTAGTCGCCATGGGACCGACCAGGAGACTAATCGCGATTAGTCATCGACCAGGCCGATTAGTCGAGCCTAGTCGACCCCTGGTCGTCCTATATATCAGGACATATATACCTACTATATATATATACCTATATATACTATATAGTATACACAATAAAGCAAGCATCAAGACTACATTAGTGTTTAGCTGGTGACTTACTTGTGGGAGTTGTTTTCTTCTCTTTTCTGCCATGTCCAGAGGTCCATATTCCTGTCCCAAACTCCATTTCTTTGCTGACTTGCTGCTGGAAGCCTAAAATACCAAAGAAGACCATAATTAGCAACACTAATGTAGTCTTGATCTTGACACAGCTCAACAGCAGCACTGCTGCAGTAGCAAATAACTACCATTTAGCAGTTAGCACATAGCAGACCCTAGCAGCCACACAGCCAGCATATTACATAACCAAACAACTTCAGTACACATAAGCTAAAGTGTTCAACACAGAGTCACAAACATTGACATTTAACAGTCCAACAAAAGTAGGCAACTAGCCATCTAATTAAGCAAATCAACATTAAAATTGAAGCCTCCATCTCCATCTCCAAATTGCAAGCCCAATTGGCCACATATAGGCCTGGTTAAACAGGCCCAAAAAACAGAGCAACCAAACTAGTTGTTTCTGTCCTAGTCGGACGATTAATCGTGATTACTCTTCGATTAATCGGACGACCAGCTTTTTGATCGAGCTGGTCGCCTCGGTACCCCAAATCGGTCACTAAGGACCGATAAGGATGATTAGTCGCGATTAATCGCAATTAATCGGACGACTTGAAAACATTGGTGTACAAGCAGATGCAGATCAAGTTCGATACTCTGTTATCTGCTCATCTGAAATAAATATATCTATTCATTTTTATAAAAATGATGTGCTCTCAGCATATTTCACTATAATGGTATTGTCAATTGAACAGATTCTCCACGTGACTTTGTTCAGTTCATTGAATGGTCTCCTCGGTCCTGCCCTCGTGCATTGCTAGTGGCAAATTTTCATGGGCGGATCACTATATGGACACAGCCAACAAAGGTAAGTTATTCCCTTGAGATGGATGCATCATTTCTTTTTAGAGTTAACTTTGCAGTTCAATAAGAACACAAGTTTCTCTGATAGCTGCTGAAACAAAGTTTTATATTTGATGTTATCAAATATTTTCATACTAAGGTTTTAGACTTAGTAGAACTAAAACTGAGTATATGAGATGTGACTTCGGCACTACTACTCAGGAGGAGGAAGATGTTAGTTTCGAAGGTCAAGTAGTGCCTATGAAGGATACTTTTCGATATTTAGGATCAATGCTACAGAGGGACGGGGATATTGATGAAGATGTTAGCCATAGAATCAAAGCAGGGTGGATGAAGTGGCGGCAAGCGTCTGGTGTCCTATGTGATAAAAGGGTACCACAGAAGCTAAAAGGCAAGTTTTATAGGACGGCGATTAGACCTGCTATGTTGTATGGTGCAGAATGTTGGCCTACGAAAAGACGACATATTCAACAGCTAAGTGTCGCGGAAATGCGTATGTTGCGTTGGATTTGCGGTCATACAAGAAGGGATCGAGTTCGGAACGATGATATACGTGAGAGATTAGGGGTAGCGCCAATTGAAGAAAAGCTTGTCCAACACCGGTTGAGATGGTTTGGACATGTGCAACGGAGACCTCCAGATGCACCGGTGCGTAGTGGAATCCTAAGTCAGGATAGTAACGTGAAGAGAGGCAGAGGAAGACCGAAGTTGACTTGGGTAGAGGCAATAAAAGGAGACTTGAAAGGATGGAATATACCTAAAGACTTAGCCTTAGATAGGAGTGTTTGGAAGACAGCTATTCACGTGCCTGAACCTTGATTGTTTCTGTTGGGTTTCAACTCTAGCCTACCCCAACTTGTTTGGGACTTAAAGGCTTTGTTGTTGTTGTTGTAAATATTTTCATACTAATCACTTTATTATGTGGTGAAGGGTCCTGTAAATCTTGTACGTGATGCAAGCTCGTGGCAGTGTGAACATGAATGGCGTCAAGATCTTTCTGTGGTGACCAAGTGGTTGTCAGGAATTTCTCCGGTACGTTGGTAACGCACATAATACTCCATGCTGTTTACCTTCATTATTTAACATTCCCCATTATGGTTAATTCAACAATGCTGCTGAATGACCCTGTTTTCAGTTTTCACAGATCAGATTTCTTGAGCACCATAACAGTGCTTAGAATCATTTTATATTTGTCAAACGTAATATTCAAATTAATTGTAGTGTTCTGTTAAGATCCAGATTGCTGTTCTTACACCCCAGTCTATGTACAGGTAAATACTTTTCAAGGGCGTTTCGGTCATCCTTCATTGAAAAGTGCTACTACCTAGATATGCCATATACACGTGCCTTGGTTATAGACTTATAGTTGGCAAGTTTGCGAAAGGGACAGGGAGGGAGGGATTAGGAAGATAGAATCATATCTCGGCATTCTTTATTAACAATCAATTGAAAAAGGTATTCAGCCTTGAAGCATCAAATACGAAACTAAAGGAAAAATAGGAGTACAGTATTGGGTCTGTGTGAGGCCTTATTGGCTTGAAAAGAATTGGATTTTAGATAGAAGAATAAGAGATACCAAGCTATAAGCCTTTAACTGCTGCTAAATTTGTTGTTCTTATTGGTCCTGCAGTATAGATGGCTTCCTACAAACTCCACTAGTTCAAACCTGAACACCTTTGAGGAAAAATTCCTCACCCAACAGCCTCAGAGTTCAGGTTGGTGAACCAAAATCAAGTTTATTATGCAATAGATTTTCTTGGCAGGTTTTGCACATATAATTTACTCCTGAAAATCTGACCTAAGCTTCTTGTTGCAGTGGGATGGCCAAGTATTCTATGTGTTTGTTCAGTTTTTTCATCAGGTTCTGTTCAGCTTCATTGGTCACAGTGGCCTTCTCAAAACTCAGCACATCCTAGATGGTTTTCTACTAGCAAAGGGCTTCTAGGAGCAGGACCCAGTGGCATAATGGCTGCTGATGCTATTGTAACAGAATCTGGAGCTTTACATGTTGCTGGGGTACCCCTTGTTAATCCATCCACTGTAGTTGTTTGGGAAGTGATGCCAGGTCATGGAAATGGTATTCAGGCAACTGCGAAGATAAATGCAACAAGTTCTGTTCCTCCGTCTCTGAATCCCCCTTCATGGCCTGGTTTTGCTCCGCTAGCGGCCTACCTATTTTCTTTGCAAGATTATCTTGTTTCTGAGGGTGCACAAACAAAAAAGCTGACAGACAATGAGACTACTGAGGCTGCATCAATCCATTGTTGTCCAGTTTCTAATTTTTCAGCTTATGTCAGTCCAGAAGCAGCTGCACAGTCAGCTACTACCACCACCTGGGGGTCTGGGGTCACTTCAGTTGCTTTTGATCCGACTCGTGGAGGATCAGTCATTACAGTTGTAATAGTTGAAGGTGAGAATACAACTCCATTCAGGAGATGACCTAGTTCTGGTGCGATATATTTTTCGTATCTCAAGTCACAGTAATAATCCATTTTTTTTTCTGAAACATGACATGAATGTGATATCATTAGTGTTCTCCTACACTTCATGATCACATACTCTGTACCTCCAAAGGTCCACCATTCTTCTCCCCACCAAAAAGAAAAAAAAAGAACACACATGCATGCACTTGTGTGCATGAAAACAAAAGGGCGTGCCTAGTGCAGAGAGCTCCCGCTCTGTGCGGGGTCTGGGGAAGGGTGTTAGTGGCAAGCCTTACCCTCGTCTGTGCAATGCGAGGAGACCGCGACTCGAACCCGGACCTTCCGGTCACAGGCGGTAAGACTCTACCGCTTGCACCAGGCCCGCCCTTCTTGTGCATGAAAACAACTCTTACTAAATTTAACTGTATATGTCTAGAATTGGAATTAGATGAGAGATGGATCTCAGTACACTAACATGCGTTCAGCTTTTATTCTAACTGCCATGTTTCTTACAATCTGTGCCATATTCTAGAACATGAGTTCTCAATCAGCAACTGTTCAATTTACATTCTTTGTACAAACTTTTTGTGCATCAGTTGAGATAGCTGGTGTTTATTTACCTTTTGGTGATCTTTATATTACTTCTTGCAGGGCAGTACATGTCTCCTTATGATCCTGATGAAGGACCTTCTATCACTGGATGGAGGGTGCAATGCTGGGAATCTTCGCGTCAACCTGTTGTTCTTCATCCAATATTTGGAAGCCCTACTAGTTTAGGTGGGCAGCCTCCCATGCAAACTGTTTGGTCTACTAGAGTTAATAAAAGCATTCCACCAACAGAGGACCTTAAAAATCCTCAAACATATGTTCCGATGCCGACGACATCAGATGAACGGAGCTCCTCTGAGTGCAGTGTTGACAGAGCGAACAGACTCAGCTTTGACCCTTATGATCTTCCAAATGATGTTAGACAACTGGCTCAAATAGTTTATTCTGCTCATGGTGGTGAAGTTGCCGTTGCTTTCCTCCGTGGAGGAGTGCATATTTTCTCAGGTCCAAATTTTGATCAGGTTGACAGCTACCATGTCAATGTTGGCTCTGCTATTGCTCCACCAGCCTTTTCGTCAAGCAGTTGCTGCTTGGCATCAGTTTGGCATGACACGCTCAAAGATCGAACCATACTGAAGATAATACGTGTCCTTCCTCCTGCTATTCTTAGCACGCAAACAAAGATCAGCTCAGCAGCATGGGAGCGTGCAATAGCAGATAGGTATGTTACCAAATTTATAGACGCTGATTCCTAATTAGTACTCCAAATGATTACGTTGTCCTAAACCTCATATATTTATATATGAGGGAGTGTGATTTTGTGTCTTTGTGATAATTAGATAATTTTGTATCTCTTGTTGGGGTTCATGTCTACCCTAACCCAACTTGATTGAGGCCAAAGGCTTTGTTGTTCCTGTATTTCATTGATAATGTATATTTCTGGCAGATTTTGGTGGAGTCTATTGGCTGGAGTTGATTGGTGGGATGCTGTTGGTTGTACACAGAGTGCTGCCGAAGATGGTATAGGTAAGGGAATTGCTGACGATGATATGCTTTAGTGTGTAGTCTATGCTTATCCAATTGGTTTTAATTTTCCTGTGTTTTGCGTGTTGGAGGCTGAGCTATAGCAATAAAGTTGATTCTCATGTGCAACAGTTCATCTTCTACAAGCACATTTTGGGGTTTATACTCTATGGATATTAAAAACTGACCTAGTATTTGACATTTCTAATAAAGACATCGTTTCTTAGTGGAATAAATATTTGGCTGTGCTTATTTTTTTGTCTTGTATTGTTTGCAAGAGATAACATTGAACTGGTGAATTCTGTATTTGGCATATGTTGAATTTCCCTTTATATTCCTTCAGTCGTTCACCCCTGGCTCCTAAAGCTTTGTGTGGTTGTTTCGGTGTAGTAGTTTTTCCATTTTGACTGTGGCAGTGTGGCGCATGTGTAATTATTTCTCATAAACGTGTGTGTGTTGGGGGTGTTTGCGAGTGGACTTTGGTCTCTCCCTTGTACTAGGAGTAGGTGCATGCCTCTCCTATGCAGTTTTTCTCTCTTCTTAGGCTGTCTCCAACAGGAGACCCATTAGGAGACCCAAACTTAAAATGGGTCTCCAACACAATGCCTATAGCCTCCAACAAAGTATCTATATCGAGGATCCATTTTGGGTGTCAGGAGAGATATAATCCAAATCTGAGTATCCTCTCTCCTGGAGACCCATTTGCAGAAAGGGTTCTCTTTTGGGTCTTGTTGTTGGAGAAGTCCAAAAATAGGTATTGAACCCTTTGCCTGTAGCGCTACCCAAGCGTGGAATGGGTCTTGTATTTTGGGTAACGGTTGTTGGAGACAATCTTAATGAAATGATGACACAGCTGTCCTGTGTCGTTCAAGAAAAAAATATTCCTACAAACTGTATCCCTTCGTACTTTGTTAGTTTATTTCCATTTGTGATGCTATTTTCTGAGCAAATAGAATGTGTTTTTAATCTGTACAATTGTCTATGGAAAACTAATGTACTTGTTTCTTCCAGTTTCACTTAACAGCGTGATAGCTTTTCTGGATGCGGACTTCCATTCTCTTCCGATTATGCAACAGAGGCAGCAGCACTGTCCTGTAAGTGTTGCTTTTGGTGAACTACACTAGTTTAAAGTGGTCTCTGATTGTTTATATATTATTTTTATCTTTTTACATTTTTACACTTGAATAGCTATGTTGCATGTACACTGTCTTAACCACAGTTAACTCATCATTTACCACAGTGGTCATACTATAAGTCACACAGTTGAGTTTGAATAAATTTATGTAGATTTAGATATACATACTGTTTCCTTGGCTTCTTCCTTTCATGCACATCGACCACTTTCTCTTTTGCTTGTTTCCATATCAACTAGCCATGTAACACATTAGAGTGCATTTTTTGCATGCCCTGCTATTTCTTTTTCCCCCTATTTCCTACTCTATGAGATAGTGGACATAAATCTCATTATAATATTTATATTTAGCAACTATTAAAAGATTTGTACCCACTCTATGAGTCTTTTTATAGCAAAAAATATGATTATATTTTGTATGCATCACTATTATCTTTAACTAATAAGCTTGCAAAACCATATCTTGGTCCCACTGGTATTAGACTATCAGTGTAGATGTTTTCCCCCCTTTTTCATGTGGGTGTTTATACTCTTTCAGTGAATACAACAACAACAACAACAACAACAACAACAAAGCCTTTAAGTCCCAAACAAGTTGGGGTAGGCTAGAGTTGAAACCCAACAGAAACAATCAAGGTTCCGGCACGTGAATAGCTGTCTTCCAAGCACTCCTATCTAAGGCTAAGTCTTTAGGTATATTCCATCCTTTCAAGTCTCCTTTTATTGCCTCTACCCAAGTCAACTTCGGTCTTCCTCTGCCTCTCTTCACGTTACTATCCTGACTTAGGATTCCACTACGCACCGGTGCATCTGGAGGTCTCCGTTGCACATGTCCAAACCATCTCAACCGGTGTTGGACAAGCTTTTCTTCAATTGGCGCTACCCCTAATCTCTCACGTATATCATCGTTCCGAACTCGATCCCTTCTTGTATGACCGCAAATCCAACGCAACATACGCATTTCCGCGACACTTAGCTGTTGAATATGTCGTCTTTTCGTAGGCCAACATTCTGCACCATACAACATAGCAGGTCTAATCGCCGTCCTATAAAACTTGCCTTTTAGCTTCTGTGGTACCCTTTTGTCACATAGGACACCAGACGCTTGCCGCCACTTCATCCATCCTGCTTTGATTCTATGGCTAACATCTTCATCAATATCCCCGTCCCTCTGTAGCATTGATCCTAAATATCGAAAAGTATCCTTCATAGGCACTACTTGACCTTCCAAACTAACATCTTCCTCCTCCAGAGTAGTAGTGCCGAAGTCACATCTCATATACTCAGTTTTAGTTCTACTAAGTCTAAAACCTTTGGACTCCAAAGTCTCCCGCCATAACTCCAGTTTCTGATTCACTCCTGTCCGGCTTTCATCAACTAGCACTACATCGTCCGCGAAAAGCATACACCAAGGGATGTCTCCTTGTATGTCCCTTGTGACCTCATCCATCACTAAAGCAAACAAATAAGGGCTCAAAGCTGACCCTTGATGTAGTCCTATCCTAATCGGGAAGTCATCCGTGTCTCCATCACTTGTTCGAACTCTAGTCACAACATTGTTGTACATGTCCTTAATGAGCCCGACATACTTCGTTGGGACTTTATGTTTGTCCAAAGCCCACCACATAACATTTCTTGGTATTTTATCATAAGCCTTCTCCAAGTCAATAAAAACCATGTGTAGGTCCTTCTTCTTCTCCCTATACCGCTCCATAACTTGTCTTATTAAGAAAATGGCTTCCATGGTTGACCTTTCGGGCATGAAACCAAATTGGTTCATAGAGACCCGCGTTATTGCTCTCAAGCGATGCTCGATAACTCTCTCCCATAGCTTCATAGTATGGCTCATCAACTTAATTCCCCGGTAATTTGTACAACTTTGAATATCCCCTTTATTCTTGTAGATCGGTACCAATATACTTCTCCTCCACTCATCAGGCATCTTGTTCGATCGAAAAATATGGTTGAATAGCTTGGTTAACCATACTACAGTTATGTCCCCGAGGCATCTCCACACCTCGATTGGGATACCATCCGGTCCCATCGCCTTACCTTCTTTCATCCTTTTCAACGCCTCTCTGACCTCAGATTCTTGGATTCTCTGCACAAAGCGCCTATTGGTGTCATCAAAAGAGTCATCCAACTGAAAGGTTGTGTCCATATTCTCACCATTGAACAATTTGTCAAAATACTCTTGCCATCGATGTCGGATCTCATCCTCCTTTATCAAGAGATGCTCCCTTTCATCCTTAATGCACTTAACTTGGTTGAAGTCCCGTGTCTTTTTCTCACGAACCCTAGCCATCCTATAAATGTCCTTCTCTCCTTCCTTCATACTCAAATGTTGGTAAAGATCCTCGTACGCTCTACCCTTTGCCACACTTACAGCTCGCTTTGCAGTCTTCTTTGCCACCTTGTACTTCTCTATGTTGTCCGCACTCCTGTCATGGTACAAGAGTCTATAGCATTCTTTCTTCTCCTTAATAGCCCTTTGAACTTCCTCGTTCCACCACCAAGTATCTTTAGCCTCGCGTCCCCTTCCTTTGGTTACTCCACACACCTCTGAGGCTACCTTCCGAATGTTGGTTGCCATCTTGTCCCACATATTGTTTATGTCGTCTTCTTCCTTCCAAGAGCCCTCTTTGATAACCCTTTCCCTAAATACCTCTGACGTCTCCCCTTTCAGTTTCCACCACTTTATTCTTTCAATCTTAGCTTGTTTATCCCTACGGGCACGCACCTGAAAACGAAAATCTGCCACCAAAAGCTTATGTTGAGAAACAACACACTCCCCTGGTATCACCTTGCAATCCAAGCATGCTCGTTTGTCCTTTCTTCTTGTGAGGACAGTCAATCTGGCTACAGTGTTGTCCGCTACTGAAGGTCACTAGATGAGATTCTCTCTTTCTAAAGAAAGTGTTGGCTATCATCAGGTCAAAAGCTACCGCGAAGTCCAGAACTTCCTCCCCCTCCTGATTCCTACTACCATACCCAAAACCTCCATGAACTGCCTCGAAACCTGCGCTTGTAGTACCTACATGTCCATTAAGATCTCCTCATATAAAAAGCTTCTCACTACTAGGTATAGCTCTAACCAGGCCATCTAAGTCTTCCCAGAACTGTCTCTTAACACTCTCGTCGAGGCCTACTTGGGGGGCATACGCACTAATTACGTTCAATACCATATCACCAACGACAAGCTTGACTAAGATAATCCTATCTCCTTGCCTTCTCACTCCCACCACACCATTCTTGAGGCTCTTATCAATCAAAACTCCTCCATTTCTATTCGCGACTGTCCCTGTGTACCAAAGCTTGAAACCTGTATTGTCCACCTCCTTCGCCTTCTGACCCTTCCATTTAGTCTCTTGAACGCATAATATATTTACACGCCTCCTAGTCGCGGTATCAACTAATTCTCTTAACTTACCTGTAAGTGACCCTACATTCCAACTACCTAAACGGATCCTAGTTGGTTCGACTAGCTTCCTTACCTTTCGCACCCGTCGACTCTGATGCGAAGACCCTTGCTCATTTTTCACTACACCCGGGCGCCGATGTAGCGCGTCACTAAGGAAGCGACGACCCGATCCTTGGTTACTTGACACCATGCCCAGATCACGACACGGCGCGTCACGGGGGTGACGACCCGGCCCTTGCCCATTTAACACCATACCCGGGTTCCGATATGGCGCGTCGCTAAGAGGGTTACGCCCCAACGATTTTCTTTCGGGTTTCATCTCCATTTAAGTGGCTAAGTTTTTACATTGGCTCGCCACGCCTAGCACAACCCTCCTCCTTTACCAGGGCTTGGGACCTGCTATGCTGGGACACCAAAGGCGCCCCACCATAGGCGGAGTTATACTCTTTCAGTGAATATGGTTCATTTTGATATTTCTATAAACAAATATACATTCATGTCTATCCACTGGCATAACTTTGGATTTTAAAGTGAATTATAGCATAACACAGATCAATATACTGTTCTCTTCAAATATAGAACTCCTGTTAATGTTGTCCTGCTGCCACAGGGATATGTAAATTGCACATTTTATTGGGCATCTACAAAAGTGCCATAGTTTTTTTTTAATTTTAACTGCAAAATGCTGCTGGAAACTTTTCCAGTGGCAGCTTGCCATTGGGTTGAAAATCATTGGCATCTCAGTAGTTGTTTCTAAATTAATTGACTGGCTGGACAGCTGATTCATATGATATTTTGGGTTTAATTTGTGAGTTAATATGAAGTTGGAATTTCGGGTGATATTTTATACCTTTAGGCTTCAATGTTTGAGGACTTGTTGAGCTACCTTTCTTCCTCTAATTAATGGATGTACATGCAGAACCTTGATAGGATAAAGTGTAGGTTGTTGGAAGGAACAAATGCCCAAGATGTACGTGCACTTGTGTTGGACATGCAAGCAAGATTGCTTCTGGATATGCTAGGCAAAGGAATCGAGTCTGCCCTTACAAATCCATCAACTCTGCTACCTGAGCCCTGGCAAGCTTCTAGTGATATGTTATCCAGCATCGAACCAGACAAAATGACTGTTGAGCTAGCTCTACTTCCAAGCATCCAGGTTGAGCTGTCTCCTTTACGCAAGTTATTTCTATTTCATAGCCATGGAACTTAAATTCAGCTATCTAATGTCCATTTCTTTTTTTACTGACTTTATTCTTTGAAGACTTGCTACTGAGCCGTTTTTCTTTTCATTTTATAATGTAGTGAGCAGTATATTGGTATGCTAGATCACTTCCACGTAAACATTGCCTTAGTTATGTTGGTGAACTCATGTTCAATGCCTGTAATGCTTTGCCAAAACTGGTGTATTAGTCTTTTAATGTTCACTATTGTACAAATTTCAGCACAGGTTATGTGCATAGGGATTCTCCATGTTACTAGAAAATAGCTTATTTTATTTGCATTCAAATGCAGGGTTACGTTGATGCTGTTCTTGATTTAGCATCACATTTCATAACACGCTTGCGGCGTTATGCGAGTTTCTGTCGAACTCTGGCTAGCCATGTGGGACCATCTTCTACCACAGGCACTTCTAGAAACATGGTTACAAGTCCAACAAACAGTTCTCCTTCGCCATCAAATAATCAAGGTTAGCTATGCCTGCTGTCTTGCTAAATCTTATGTTTTTCTCTTGTTTGTGCACAAAAAGGTACATCCCAATCTTATGTTTTCTCCATTGCATATTTGAGGCTTAAGTGTTGTTTATTTAGTGCTGCTAGCATCTTGACACTCCTTCAAATTTCAGGTAATCAAGGGGGATCAACATCTGCAACAGGAAACTCACAAATGCAGGAGTGGGTCCAAGGTGCAATTGCTAAGATTAGTAACAATTCTGATGGTGCTGCTACTGCAACACAAAATCCAATGAGCACGAGGTCATCATTTATGCCCATCAGCATTAATACGGGCACTTTCCCTGGCACACCTGCTGTTAGACTTATTGGGGATTGCCATTTTCTTCATAGATTATGTCAATTACTGCTATTTTGTCTTCTTTTCCGAAGAAGGCAATCGCCAAGGTTATTGGCAAATTCGCAAAAAAATCAAGATTCTGCTATCCAGAAAATACAGCACATGATGAATGCTAAGACAGAGGACAACAGTACGACAGTAAGATCTGGTCTAGGGGCTGCCAAAGTAGAAGATGGCCAGTCTACGCGTGGTGGGCAATTTGTTCTTGGTGCGAAGGGTCCTGAAGAAAATCCGATTGGCAAATCTGTTAGAATAGGTTCTGGCAACGCTGGGCAAGGTTATACTTCAGATGAGGTGATTAACAAATTCTTGGCAAAATACAGTATTTTTTGTCGCAACCTAGGGTTTGTTCAATGGAAATAAGCAACATCGTATATATATATCAGTTAAATAGCTGCAGAAATCCCTTTTTTTACATTGTTTAATATTGAGTGATACTAAAGGAAATTTTGGGAGTTAGTGCGATCAAACTGGGATCGATCGTTGGCATTTGAACTTTTCTTTAGTGAAGAAGCTGATGATGTTCCAAATGCGCTGAAATACTTTTGTGACCTGAACATAGTGACTAGTATGGAAGGGCGGGCCTGGTGCAAGCGGTAGAGTCTTACCGCCTGTGACCGGAAGGTCCCGGGTTCGAGTCGCGGTCTCCTCGTATTGCAACAGGCAAGGGTAAGGCTTGCCACTGACACCCTTCCCCAGACCCCGCACAGAGCGGGAGCTCTCTGCACTGGGTATGCCCTTTTTAACATAGTGACTAGTTTGGAAACAACTATGTTTTGGCTCCTGCGTTTCTTTGGAAATGTCTAGCCATGGTTGCTATGGGAGAACACATGTCGATATAGCCATCATATAGTGCAATTGCATCTGTAGGTTAATTTAAGCAGTTTAAAATTTCATCCAGCCTAGCATGGACAGCGGTTAGATTGCATAATTTGTTTATGATCTCTTATTAGTGATTTGCCGGATGCTTTACAGATTTGTCTTTCTATTTTTTTGAAGACTTATTTTTGTCTAGTTTATCTAATTATCTGTGTAATTTTATTTCATTGTTGTAGGTCAAGGTCCTTTTTCTTATATTGGTTGACCTGTGTCGAAGGACATCTACCTTGCCGCATCCATTGCCTGCCTCTCAGGTTGGTTCCAGCAGCATTATAATAAGGTTGCACTACATTGACGGCAATTACACTGTGCTCCCTGAGGTAGTGGAAGCATCTCTTGGTCCCCATATGCAGGTACTAGTCAAATTCTCATGGAAGTTTCTAGTAGTCGATTTTTGTACTATTTGTGACCATTTTTGAGCTACCAGCATCTATCAATTATAGGAGTATAAGTTGATTTTCAAGTGCACCACTCAGAGATATTGCAAGTCTTTCTGTTTTGGACCGAATTCAGGACGGACACCTTTAAATGTCGATTAGGGTTCTCTTTGCAGAAGTTATCTATTTTGTATTAGCCATCTTTTTATGGAAACATGCACTACTGTCAGGGCCTTAGGCACGTCATTTTGAGTGATCCCTTGATGCCTAGGTCCCCATCTATTTTCAATATTCATTATTTCCTATATCTGTCTGTAGAATATGCCTCGTCCACGAGGAGCTGATGCTGCTGGTCTTCTACTTCGAGAATTAGAACTGCAACCTCCTGCAGAAGAATGGCATAGACGCAACATGTTTGGTGGACCCTGGTCAGAACCAGATGATTTTGGTCCATTGGACAATATGCCTCGTCTAAAAATTAGTGGTTCCATCAACTCTCATTTGTCTGACATGGAAGAGGATGCTGGCAGTTCGGTTGGGATTCATAGTCTTTGGCCAAGAAAGCGTAGGTTATCTGAAAGAGATGCGGCATTTGGTCTGAAAACATCTGTAGGTCTTGGAGGTTATCTAGGTGTCATGGGATCTCGAAGGGATGTTGTTACGGCTGTGTGGAGAACAGGTCTTGATGGTGCATGGTACAAGGTGAGTATGGTTATGGTTGCTTTACCTTTTGCTGTCAAGTTTGGGTTCATAGTTCCTTGACGAGTTTTTATTAGAGAATCCTGGGTACTCTCCTGATATACTTGACACCTAAATTTGCTGTTTCTTCTTTCTAGTGCATACGTTGTTTACGGCAAACTTGTGCATTTGCGCATCCTGGTGCCCCAAATCAGACAAATGAACGTGAGGCTTGGTGGATCAGTCGGTGGAGCCATGCCTGCCCAATGTGTGGAGGTTCATGGGTGAAAGTTGTTTGAGTGGGTTCATGGGTTAAAGTTGTTTGAGTGCTGTATTTGGCAACAACTTCGCTGCTGATTGCTTTCTTGGCAAATATGTATCAATTTCCATAGTTTTGCATCTAATGCTAGACTCCTAGATTCAGATTCAGGTTCAGGCCAGAG
Source organism: Miscanthus floridulus (assembly GCF_019320115.1). Classification (NCBI taxonomy): domain Eukaryota; kingdom Viridiplantae; phylum Streptophyta; class Magnoliopsida; order Poales; family Poaceae; genus Miscanthus; species Miscanthus floridulus. The sequence goes on along the minus strand of NC_089581.1, from coordinate 59,697,018 downwards.
GATCATGCTTGGTCTACAGGCACATGTACTTGGCGTAACAACTGTGGAAGCCTCTTGTAGAATTAGGAGCAATTCTGGGGGTCTGGACTCTGGACCATGTAACTAACATTTGCATTATGCTGTCTTCGTGTACATAGTGTATTATTAACCAGTGACATTCCTTACTAAAAGAAGAGTGACGTTGTTGCATGTTCAGTGCTGGACGTACGTTTCGTGTTTTGTTGTGTGCGCGCGCGCGCACGTCTGCACCTTGCTGGGAGAGGATAGTCTTCCTCCACCAGGCAAGGTGATTTTCCCGTCGTGTGTTTGGTATACATCGTTGTTGTTTCTTTTATATCATGCGTGCTCGGTGCTCCACCAGGCTATTTTTTTGTTCCTGTCGTGTGTTTGCTGTATTGTTGGTGGTATTTCTTGAGTAATGTATGTTTTGTTATGGCTGCGTTTTACAAAAGGAGATGCTGCTGAAATTCC